>NC_061069.1:4469633-4555069 GCF_021917145.1 Hypomesus transpacificus
TGTGTGTGTGTGTGAGAGAGATGTTGGTTCCACTCAGACACTGGTTGAACTACCCTTTTTTGGAGGCAGCAGACCTGAAGTTTTGATACCAGTCTGTGAGGTGCTCGTTGTGTCTGCCCATATTCAGACCAAAGCTGCAGAGCTTCTTTGGAGCACACATATGATATGCTCACATGCACACAGTCTCTCCCTCAAAGGAAAGGCTCACACACAGGGCTGGCCTGGGACGAGGGGCAGAGCAGTACAGAGCAGAGAACAGACAATGTTCCACTGTCCACATTTGGCTGTAAACACGTCATTCAGTCAGCTCACACACACACGGCTGGCCCACACCCAACTTTGACCCTGACTAATACTGACCCTGACTCTAATACTGACCCTGACTCTAATACTGACCCTGACTCTGACTCTAATACTGACCCTGATTCTAATACTGACCCTGACTCTGACTCTAATACTGACCCTGACTCTGACTCTGATACTGACCCTGACTCTAATACTGACACTGACTCTGATACTGACCCTGACTCTGACTCTAATACTGACCCTGATTCTAATACTGATCCTGACTCGGACACTAATACTGACCCTGACTCTGACTTTAATACCGACTCTGACTAAATCTTCCCATAAGCCTGACACAGAAATGACCCAACTATGGCTGGGGCTGCAGTTCAGGAGAGGGACGTGTACTGAGAAAGAATATGTTATTATAAAGAGGGACACTATGACAAGTGGGCCTGTTCAAGTTTTGGTACACTCAAGTGCCAATACATCTAAATGTACTGAACCCCCCCCTCTTCCTCCTGCTGTGTGCCTATGCATGTCTTTGCTAGGTTATAAACTCTATGTGCAGATCTCTACAAATAAAGTAAGGGGTCAGTGGGAGTAGCCTTTCTGTTGCCTCTTAAAAATAGATGGAAAATTACTGCATACGCTGCCCCTACTCTACACCCTGCACCCCCCCACACACACACACACACACACACACACACACACACAACCCCCTCTGTAACTGCCCCTATGGTTTCCACACAGGAAGTGGCTAGACCGAGTGAAAGCCTCACCACGGCTACCCTATTCAGCTCATTGTGTGTTTGAACATTTGTGTGTATGTCTGAGTGAGAGAGAGAGAGACTGTGTCTGTGTCTAGTCATGTGTACAACTGCTATAATGCATCATAACTTTGGCACAACACTAAATGTGCTTGTTTGCACATGTGCTTTTTCATGCAGATCAGACAGAGAACGAGCCCTTGAGAGAAGCTCCTGCACAACGTGACACTCTCAAAGTGTATACTTCCCTCCCCCCATTTCCTCCAATCACTGCGTCACATATTCCAGTCACCTGACCAGAAGTAGGCAGGGCCAGTGAAAGCACATGAGGCCAGATGTCGTGTTAGAAGAGAGCATGTGGTTCTGCCTAGAACATCATATGGTGAACACATACCCAGGCATCCTGCCTGTCTGTCTGCCTGTTTGTCTTCTTATCTGTCTGTCTGTATGGCAGTCTGTGAAACAAACAGTGAGGCAAGGGTATTGCACATGATGTTCTCACCTTGAGGGAGTCAAAGCAGGCGATGACACGTCCGTTCTCCACCTGGCAGCTCTTGGCTGGGTGGGCGAACTTACACTCCTGGTCGGTGCGCGAGCACGTGCCCCTCTGGAACTCCCGGCACACCTCCAACGTGAGCCACTTGGTGTCCCGCATGTGGGCCATGTTCAACGCCATGGCGGCCGGACAATAATCCGGGGCGATGTGGGATGTGATAGATTGTGTGTGTGCGGAGAAGGGGTGGTCCACCATACGCTACAGT
Organism: Hypomesus transpacificus; assembly: GCF_021917145.1. Taxonomy (NCBI): domain Eukaryota; kingdom Metazoa; phylum Chordata; class Actinopteri; order Osmeriformes; family Osmeridae; genus Hypomesus; species Hypomesus transpacificus. The sequence continues at coordinate 4,471,450 of NC_061069.1, forward strand.
TCGAGCTCACTCCTTCTGTGTGTTATGCTCGACGATAAAACTCTCGGGGAGAATATCCAGGTAACAGGGAAGGGGAGGCTATTCTGCAGTGTGTGTGTGTGAGTCAGTGTGTGTGTGTGAGTCAGTGTGTGTGTCACTGGGACATGTTCCTCCTATGTCCACGGCTCCAGCGGTCACGGCGCAGTGAGAATCAAACGGCACCAGGGTCCATCTACACAGCTCGCTCTCACACAGACGGCAAGGCCAGGTCTTTGCCAGCAGGACGCGTCCCGAGCCAGAGCCGACCCTCGTGAACGGAGAAACTGGATCAGATAGGGGCTGAGGTCGACCAGCGCTGAGGGATGCAGGGGGAGGTTCAGGGGGGAGTGGATGCTCAAGGTCCGGAGGTCTGGAGGTCCGGAGGGCGAGGGGAGAGGCGAGGTGCTGCGTAGCCGGACGAGGCTGTTGATCGGCGGGGCAGCTGAGGCTGGACACTGGCTTCCTGGAGGCGGTGGTGGTGAGGCTGGAGGACGATAGGGGACGGCAGGTCTGGCTGCAGACGTACGCGGGGACGGTCAGGCGTATGTCTCTTGCCGTGATGGTTGCCGCGGCAGCAAGCGCGATGTGGCGGGCTGGAGCAAGGAGCAGAGTTTAGGCTCGATAAGCGGGTTGAAGCTGCAGCGGACGTCAGGGAAGGCACTTCTGGAGAGAGAGAGAAAGAGAGAGAGAGAGAGGGGAGAGAGAGAGAGAAAGAGAGAGAAAGAAAGAGAAAGAGAGAGAGAGAGAGAGAGAGAGAGAGAGAGAGAGAGAGAGAGAGAGAGAGAGAGAGAGAGAGAGAGAGAGAAAAAGAAAGAAAGAAAGAAAGAAAGAAAGAGAAAGAGAGAGAAAGAAAGAGATAGAAAGAAAGAAAGGAATGCAAACAGAGAGGAGGTATGTTTAGCAATGTCACCAAATCTTTCAACTGTTTCTTTTAACCTGATTTATCCTATTCATTCCTCATCCCCCTCCCGTCTCTAAGCACGCATAATGGACTTAAATCTTGCGGTCCAGTCATGGAACAGCAATGCAGCTGTGGGAACCAATAATATGTAAAAATGTCTGCAATGCATGGGTGTCTGCTAAAACAAACACAACCTTCACCCTCCCTGCACTCCAACACACACACACACACAAACACACATTCATTACCCCATGCCAAACACACACACTAACACGCTCACCCCAGACAAAACCTGTACAAAGCGGCCTTTCACAACTTTCCACCTCTTCTGGTTGGACCATGAACACCAAATCAAATCCCATATCACTTACAGTGGAGCCCAGCACACACCCAACCGTGGCAAATCTATTTAGAAAGAAAAAGAAACAGTGACAGACAGAAAGAAAGAGTCAGAGTGAGAGAGAGAGAGAGAGAGAGAGCGAGAAAGGGCCACACAGGAGAAGGGAGAGAGGACGAGCAGAAGCTTGGGGAGAGCCGGAGGGAGGGCCTGGCAGGGGAAGGGGAGGGCTCACTTCCTGCACCGAGAAGCGGTGTGCAAGCAGGGACCAATCAGAGCAAGCAGAGTTGCAGCAACATTCTGGGCTGACAGCCAGGTGAGGGGAGGAGCCAGAGAACGGTTGACCTGCGCTGACTGCCACCAGATAGAGAGAGAGAGAGAGAGAGAGAGAGAGAGAGAGAGAGAGGAGAGAGAGAGAGAGAGAGAGAGAGAGAGAGAGAGAGAGAGAGAGGGGGGGTGGGTGGGTGGGTGAAGGGAAAGAGGGGAAAGAGGGATGAGAGAGAGAGCAATGAAGTGTGTGAGAGGAGAAAGAGGAAGAAGAGAGAGAAATAAAGAGAGAGAGAGAGAGAGACGAGGCCTATCTAATCACTTTTCCTGCCATGACAACTATCTGATTCCTGGAAGCAGACCATAATAACTAAGGACGATGAATCTCCCTCTCCTTACGCAATCGATATTTCACAATGCATCAAGTACATTCTTGCTTATTGAGAGATAATTCCCCTCTACCTTGCACAGACCTTACTCCCTTACATTCGCCGGGGGAAGTTGGGCCACAACATGACTGATTTCCACACAGCTCATTTGAATTCGGAGTATGAACAGGCAAAACAGTACCAAAGTGGGACCTGACAGTTTGTGTGATGAATTTGACTGATTTGAAAACCCAGGGGCTTAGTCCTCCTCTTATCACAAGGGCAGGGTAACACACCACACCCTGCAGGGAGAAACAAGGTTCCTGCAAACACCTCTTGTGAGTTCAGTGCCGCTGGGCTCTGCCAGGAACTGCTGTGGAACCCCCAATGTCAGGCTTCACAGTTCTTTGTTACTCAGACTGCCTGGCAACACACGGTATCTTAGTAGCTCTACTCGACAGAGAGATAGATACTTTCAGATTTTTCCAAACTGTCATGGCTTCACCCGAAATGACCTCCGGTTGAGAAGAAATAGCTCAGGCTTGTGAAAGAGACCTTTATACCATGAAGTCATAGAACAGCATACACACACACGCACACACATACACACGCACGCACACACACATGCACACACACGCACACACATGCACACACATACACACACATACACACACATGCACACACTACACACTGTTAGCTTTGTAGTACAATAAAGTAAAAGCAAAAATTGAAATATACAGAAAAAAAAATATTATCTGTTCCAGAGCTGAATCCAAAATTGCCATACTTTTATCTGTACACTACACATTGAATTTTACCCTCTGACTAAAACAAAATGAACATTAACATTTATTCTGTGTATTCTTTTGAGAGTGTATAAGTGGGTGAGTGAAAGATCTCTGTGCCCTGGTATGATAATTTCTTAATGGGCCTGTTATATCAGTATAGTTGCATGTCTGAACATGGGTATATATATTTATTAACATCACTGCTTTCTCCATTCATATCCCTATCAACCCTTACCCGATTCCTCTTCAGGAACTGTGTTGTTCATGGTGTTAAGCAGTTCCCATATAACTATGTTGGGTTCAGGGTCACCTCAGAGTAAACTGTTTCGGATGTAGGCCTACTCCAATCTGCTGTAGAAAGGTCTTTTCTGTTATGAAATGTTCAGGCTTACACAGACCCACTCTCTTGATGGCACCCTTCCTTTCTTTCTATTCTTCCCCCATCTCTCCCCCTTCTCCATTCTCCATCCCTCTGTCTCTGTGGCCTCAATATGCCTGTCTGGACCATTGTGTCCCAGCAGTGTTAGCAGCAAGGGCTCGGTGCTTGGTGCAAGGTCATTGAGAATGGAAGGAAGATGGGGGGGGGGGGATAGAGGTAGAAAGGGAGGATGAGTTGGAGGGAGCAGAGATGCACAGAGGAAGAGAGAAACAGAAGAATCGAAAAGCAAACAGCAAGAGAGAAATATCTCAAGAGAGCGCGATACACAGGTAGATGGGTGGGGGGGGAGAAAAAACGAGAAAGCTTGGCAGGACGGCTGAAAAGAGAAAAGGAGGGATTAGTGAAGCAGAAAACGGAAGAGACGCGTTCTGTCTTTCGCAAGCAGACCATGTGGCAGGGCCATGACCGGACTGCCAGAGGAGGAAGCGTCTTGGTCACCTGACACCACACGCCTCAGCCTGCCTGATCACAGCTTCATCTCTAATGATCCACACGCCTCACAAAGCGGACCTCAGGCCTCTCAAACAACCTTGATGAGTGCAAACACATCAAACGCTAAACGCACACACACACTCACTAACACACACATACACTCGCGCACAAACACACGCACACACACACACACACACACAGTCAGAGTTTTTTTCAATTGAGAGTCATCAAACTAAATGTTTGCTTTGTCCTTGATAATGTCTGATTCCAAACTGGTAACTAGGAAGCAAATGTGATGCTTGCTGTCTGGACACTTATGTTTTCTTGTCGATGACCCGTTGCTAAGTGTTCAGGCTCAGAGAGGTCTGCATACAGTTCAGCCAAGAAATAGACCGTCGCCATTTTGACAAACAACTGGCTGCTTGCCTTTAACAAGACAGAGGGTGTGGTTCATGTTCGCAATAAGGCTTCCTGAAGAATGGCTCCAAGCTGCAGGATTAGCCTAGCATAGCTTTACATGACCAAGCATTGCATGGCATAACGTGGCCTAACCTATCTAACACATTTTAGCATTGCACAGCATGAGCTTGTACTAAATGTTAGGTGATCCAACCTGTACCAGCAGTTAACAAAGTAAACAAATGGTAGTTCAAGATCCAATAAGCTCGGGTTCCAATAAAAATAAAAACGACCCCCTCAGAAAATGCATGATTTGAAGAACCCTGAACTAGTTGTCGCGTCTGCAATAAAAGGAAAGGACACAGCAGATGGGAGGGGGGGGGGGGGGGGGTGTGGGTGGGGGGGTTTCACGTGGCCCAATGCTTTCGGATGTGGTGGTTTCAGCATATTGACAAGAGAGAGAGAGACTAAGAGTCAGGAGGACTATGCGCTGAGAGAGACAGGTCATCACTAGAGGACGTTGCAGGAAATGCAACACCGCAGGTCTGGCCTGATCATCCAGGCTAGGAATATCAGACATCGATATCGCCCTCTCTAACCTTAACGCACACCTCTACATATATACACACACATGCACACACGCACATACTGTACAGGACACACACACACACACATACACACAGACACAGAGACAAGGGCGCAGACACATGCAAGCACTCATATGCCCCTCACGCATGCACACACATAAACAGGCTTGCAGCTCTATCAACCTTGTCTCTGCCATGACACACAGCAATACATCCCAGAGTAAACAGCGTTTCCTTGACAACAGCATTTTCTCATGTTGTTAAATAGCCGAAAGACAGAAACAGAGAGGAAGAGAGTAAGGCTATGGCTAGGGTAACAACACACATGCATCCACACACACACACACACACACACACACACACACACACACACACACACACACACACAGACACACACAGGAACATCATTATCATCATCAACTACATTTCTTAAGAGTAGTGACAGGTTTGTTATTGGGTCCTGTGATTGGTTGGTGAAAGACAGTATGTGGTTAGAGACACAACAAACAACGTCTATTCATTGACAGAACCGAGAGCAAACTTTTGCAGACAATGCCGTGTTATGTGGCTCGAACCAACCAACAAACACACACACACGCTCACGCACACACACCCCCTTCGCTCCATGCAGTCTGTTTAAACTGCTGTGAATGTATAAGTGTGTGTCTCTTTTACAAAGTGTGGCAGTGTGTGTGTGTGTGTCTTTGTGTGAGTGTGTGTGCGTGAGTGAGAGTGAGCGAGAGAGAGAAAGAGAAGGGGGAAAAGGAGAAAGAGATAGTGTTTGTTGATATGTGTGTGACGGCGTGTTTGACAGAATGTGCTCGTGTGCGTTTCTGCTTGACAGGGTGTGTGCGCGGATGTGTTCAACTCTACGGAAACACTGAGTATAATGGCAGGCCTTATGGTCTAATGAGAAGGCTATCGGCTCGGATTTACACACCATCTCCCCGGCTTGGTAATCCTGGCCGCACATACACACACACACACACACACACACATACAGACACACATACATGTACACACACACATACGTGTGAGGTCTGTAGATGAGCATAAATTCTCATGGTAGAGTAAAAGGTCTTGGAGACTGATAAACAAGCTTGTTAGGTTTGTAATCCATAATGCTGAGACATCGTACAGCATATACACCTGCATCCCATGATGAACTCGGCCAATTGCGATAGAGAGAATTTTCCCAAATGGACGAATCCTAAACAGTCCCAAAGCGAGCAGGAGAGGGAGAGAGCAGAGCAGAGAAAGATAATGAGGGGAGGACACAGGGTGAAAGCTATCATTAAAAGTTCCAGCCTTCTGTCCCTGGAGGTGGATGGGTCTAGGGTGTCTGGGGTTTACTGCTCAGACATGCAGGGGCTGATGCAAGGGTCCAGCAAAAGAACAACAGGATTGGTGTTGACACACACACACACATACACACACCCACACCCACACACACATACATACACAGATATGGACCTGTGACCCACAGTACAGAAAACACAATTTCATTCACAGCGCCGAACACATTTATTAGCCCGATAGCATGCCTGTCACAGCCCGTTGAAGTCTAGTTGATTACCTCTCACCTCATTTGTGATGCTGGAGTCATAAACTCACATCAACTCCAAGTTATCTATGATAGAGTGTGTGTGTGAAAGCCTGCATTGCATTTGGTACAGGGGCGTGTGCTGTGTGGCCTGATGCCGGTAGAAGGGTAGTAGCTACCATGCTTGTATCACCTCAGTAATGAAGGATCAAGCTGTCAGCAAGACCATCTCACACTCTTAATCCTAGCTGGAGGGGGGATCCCAGACACAGGGGAGCACACACACTTAAAGAAACACACACACACACACTTACAGACACACACACTTACAGACACACACACGTGCACAAGTGGACACGTGTGTACGTGCACATGTGTGCATGTGTGTGTGTGTGTGTAAATGTGTCACCATGTGCCTACACAGCCACAAGCGCACACACACACAGTGTAAAAACCAGGGCAAGGAGCAACCTGATGAGAAGAAATGATCTATACTCTTGGTGTTCCAAACTCCTTCCATACTGTCTGTCTATATTCTCCACATCCCGCTGTCCTCAGTGAATGTGTCTGAGTGTGTATGTGTGTGCGCTCCTGTTTAGGCCACTCTAAACCCTCTAACTCATAACAACAACATTCCTCATCCTCGCCTCAACTAAGGGGAGGAGAGGATGGGAGAGGACAGGAGGGAGGAGACGAGAGGAGATGAGAGGAGTGGATGGGAGAGGACAGGAGGGAGGAGACGAGAGGAGACGAGACGAGAGGAGAGGATGGGAGAAGACAGGAGGGAGGAGACGAGAGGAGAGGAGACGAGAGGAGTGGAGAGGACAGGAGGGAGGAGACGAGAGGAGAGGAGACGAGAGGAGAGGATGGGAGAGGACAGGAGGGAGGAGACGAGAGGAGACGAGACGAGAGGATGGGAGAAGACAGGAGGGAGGAGACGAGAGGAGAGGAGACGAGAGGAGTGGAGAGGACAGGAGGGAGGAGACGAGAGGAGACGAGACGAGAGGAGAGGATGGGAGAAGACAGGAGGGAGGAGACGAGAGGAGAGGAGACGAGAGGAGTGGAGAGGACAGGAGGGAGGAGATGAGAGGAGACGAGAGGATGGGAGAGGACAGGAGGGAGGAGACGAGAGGAGACGAGACGAGAGGTGACTAAGCCTAAGGATATTCAAATGAACGCCCATTGGTTTCAAACAGTTCACTTCGTAATACCACTTGTCAGACACAGATGTGCTTCAGTCAGGGTTTGGAGAACCGCAGACCTCAGGTCTGGTTCCACAGTCAAGCCCCTGCACCTAACACTTTAGTTTGAACAATCTATTCTGTGTAAATTTCAGACAGTGTAAACAAAATTCCTCCGCTTCGCAGCACAAACAAACATTCAGCGAGTTTTCGGAAAGTACTCACCAAAGTCGGTCGGAGACCTTTCAGATCTCTAAATCTCTCAAAGTAAGCGAAAGTAGGAAACAACTTACTTTAAAATGGGTCTATCGTCAAGTAAAAATCCTCCATTCACTGTGAATGTCTCTCTTTCTTGCTCTTCGTCCCTCTCTTCTTCTCCCTTACTCTCTCAGTGACACTCACACACACACAGGGCAGACAGAGACACCCTCTCACACACTCTCTCCTCCTGCGACCCGGAATGTTTGGCAGCTCCTACTGTACTGAAATACAGGGCACACCATATAAGGTCGTGGCAGCTTCACATGTCACACTGAATTTACATGCAGCAGGCGGGGGAGTTCACCTTACTGAGCACACGCGCACACGCGTTCACACACACACACGCACAATCACGCTGATCTTTTGGGGCTGACGCTGACAAACGAGGAGCGAGGGGGAGAGCGAGCTGCAAAATGGGTGTTTTCACGTGTTGCTAGTTAACCAATCTCTAGTCCGATTCTGCCCTTCCATGCTCAGCCTTGAGTCAGACATGGGGAATGGAGGTTGAGTGGGCGAACTATTGATCCACCTCACTGCTTCCTGGAACAACCACTGGTCTCTGTACACACAGCCACACACACACACACCTTCACACATACACACACACGTACAGAGAAATCTTACTGCAACGAGAGCTAGGCTCAGGAACTAAGGACTATTGTGTGACCTTCCGTTTTCAGTCTGGAATGTGCTCTGCTGCCTCAAAGTGTGTGTGTGTGTGTGTGTGGGTTTGTGTGACAGTGATAAAGACAAGCCATAACAAACATATGTTAAGCCAGTGCCCGGCACATAGAACAAACACAGATGCAGGCATGAGACAGCTATGAAGTCTCGGCGTGTCGGTCTTCAGCAGACACACAACCTGACTTCTAAAAGTCCAGACAGCAACAGACAGACAGAGAACAATCTAGATCAAAGGAAAAAAAGAGTCAGAGGGAAAGAGATGGAGAGAGCGAGAGAGACGGAGAGAAGGAGAGACAGAGAGAGAGAGCGAGAGAGAGCTTGAGTGAGGGAGTAAAAGAGAGAGAGATGGAAGGAAATCCTTACCTCTCACATTGCTGTTCGGATCGTGCGCCTATCCGCGTGTCTGTTGACAGTGTGTGTGTGTGTGTGTTCAGACAGGCTGAGACAGCAGAGCCCCAGGCACCGGCTGGACCATTCTGAGGCGGGCAGAGCACAGCGAGCGAGAGAACCGGCAGAAGAGAGGACGAGCGAGCGAATGAATCAGCAGCAGCGGACGACTGGAGGAGCCTGACAGAGTGGAGGAATACGTGTATGTGTGTGTGTTGGGTACGCGCGCGTGTGTGTGCAGTGCTGCGTTGGCTCCTTGCGCTAGTGTCTCTCCCCTCCCTGCTCCCCGTAGCAGCAGGGCTATGTTGTGCTGAGCTAAAGTGTGTGTGTGAGTGTGCGTGTTTGTGTATCTGTCTGGGTTCTGGTCTGCTCTCGCTGGGCGGCAGTAGCAACAGCTGTGGAGGAGGAGGAGGAGGAGGAGGAAGGGAAGAGGGGAGGATTGGAGAAAAGGAGCAAGAGGAGGAGAACTGTGCAGGACTGACTACATTTAACAGATTTTCCCCTGTAGCTCTTCTTTCTTTCTTTCTTTCTTTCTTTCTTTCTTTCTTTCTTTCTTTCTTTCTCTTACTCTCTTTTTTTCTCTCTCTCTCTCTCTCTCTCTCTCTCTCTCTCTCTCTCTCTCTCGCTCTCTCTCTCTCTCTCTCTCTCTCTCTCTCTCTCTCTCTCTCTCTCTCTCTTTCAGAATCCAGCTGACCACGCCCCTTAAACCAACACCAGGAAGTGGTTCTCTGTTGCAGCCACACTATCCCTCTCACGCCAATAGGAGGAAATGAGAGAGGGTAGAAGGAGAAAAGGAGGGGAAAACCATTTAGAAACAGGGAAAAGGAAAGAAAAAAGAGAAAGACAAAAGAGGGGAAAATAGATACATCGAATGTCTATTAAAATAAAATAAAAAATAAAATATAAATTGATAAAAAGAGTGGAAAGAAGAACAAGTGACAGTGTTGTGTTGAAAAGAAGTTACGGAGAGTTAATAGATGAAGGCCAACGAAGGAATAATTATAGAAAAAAACGAGGAGAGGGAGGGACAAATTGGGCCTGGCTGTTGTCCTGACCTCTGCCGCCCTCCCTCATTACCTCTGCACATACACATACAGACACACATATACACATACAGACACACACAGACACACACTCACACATACTGGTCTGCTTTAGTCTGCACTAGCCTGGTCTTGTCTCTAGCAGTATGAAGCCTGCGCAAACACTATTTAAAATATTTTCAAAAACAAATCTGCACTTTAATTTTTGCTGCAAAAACTTCAACTCCCTGCACCCCCACACCCGAAACTGAAAACAGACTGGGGCAAATGCTCAAAGGATTTGAAAGGATTTGGCCACCTTTCTGCCTCTGGAGAGAAGCTTTGCTCATTCCTGGATCAGGACCTTGTTGCTGCAATATCCGGCCGACGTGGAGACCTGGCCCCTCTGGTGTCAGCTACATGACACCTAGCAGCTAACATCTTCCTCCCTGCCCCCCCCCCCCCCCCCCCACACACACACACAAACACACACACCACACACACTCATTGGACCTTATTAGTTGTGAGTCTAGAAAGTGACTCCCACGTTGCGAGTGACATCCGTTTCTTGCAACTTGACAGTTACAGAAAAGCGTTTCATCAGCATTCGCAATGCAAATCATCAGCCCTGCAAACCTAGTGTCCCCAGAAAATGGCCTCGTGACAAAGTATGTTCATATACTTCATAGTTGTTTTCACTCAAACATGACAGTGTGAATACACACCTGATATACCGGTAAACTGTGTGTGCCCTCAGTTTTGATCAGCTGACCTCTAGTGAGCCCTGGAGAAAACTCAGGCTTTACTTCAACAGTCATTAAGAGAACGGGAGCTCTCTGTTTCCATTTGACCTGCACCTCACCCGACCTATGTTGAAGAACAGGTGCACTACAGTAAGTTTTTCATTTCCTGAAGTAGTCGTTTCATCCATCTGATATGAAACATCATTCCCTTAACACTCTTCACCCTGCAACAGTATAAACACAGACACAACCTTTCCCTCCCTCTCTCCCACCTTAATTTGATTCTCTTTATTTTGTTCTCTCTGTCTTTCTTGCACTCCCACTCCTTTCGGTTCTCTCTCTGGTCTCTCTCTGGTCTCTCTCTGGTCTCTCTCTCTCTCTCTCTCTCTCTCTCTGTCTGTCTCTCTTCACCCCCTCCCTGTCGTTCTCATTGGTCTCTCCTCACGTCAGGACTGGTGATAATTCCTCTCTAATTGATGCGCAGCCTCCACCCCGGGTGCTAATCTCACCAAAAACATGGACAGCAACAAGGCAGTGTACTGACTGATCCCCCACGCCGGCCTCAGACCACTCCCTTTACTGGGGGTCGCCCTCTCACTCTCTCTCTATCTTTCTCTTGAAGTTCAACAACTCCAAGTCAACAGCATAGTCAGGACAGTTGAATGCGACAGCCAGTGCAGATAGAGGAGTTGTGTAATGTGTTTACCCCATGTAAGACTGGTTACCGGCCAGGTCACCCTGACTGGGGTGATTGGTGGCGGGAGTGGAGGTGGGGTGGGGGTGTGGAGTTGGCTGAGAGCCTCCGCAGAGGAACGGAGTGATTGATGCTGTTCTGCCTCCATCCGAGACACATTAAAAAGCCTCCCTGAGATCTGGGCTCGCTGTGAAACTCAGACACTGACGTGGAATTTCCTCTGTTTCTCTCTCTCTTTCTTTCTAGCTCTCTCTCTCTCTCTTTCTATCTCTCTCTCTCTCTCTCTGCAGCTGACATCACACCCATGCTGAACACACACTCGTCCTTTCTCTCATATTCTTCTTCTGTCTCGAGGACCCCCTTCCTTTCCTTCGGCGTCTGCCCATTTTTATTTCCATTTCCTTCCAGATTCTCTTCTTCTGCCTCTCCCTCGCCCTCGCCGCCACTTCATTTCAACTCATTTCAATGTTTCCATGGTGGGGTGAACACTTCCCACAGCATGAAGAAACAGCAAAGTGAGTGAATACAATACATTCAAAAACAAATCAGGCACATGCTGTCTTTCTTCCATTCTCTCTCTTCCCCAACTGCTTCATTTGGATTCTCTGCATTTCCCTTCATGTCCTTAGGGCCTGCCTGTCTCTGTGACGCAACATACATTTAATATTTAAACTACAAACACCACATTCAGAGCACTGGCTCCCAGCTGACAATTTACCTGAAAATATAGTACTTTGAATTAATTTTCCACACTCAGTATTTGTGAAGACAAACCAACCCTATTCATTAGAAGTCCTTATTATCAGTTTATGATCTGACTGTGTTTAATCTGTGATGTCAACCTCATCTCTTTTCACAACAGTGTTCCTCCTCTCCTCTCCTCTTTCCCCTTTTTTTTTTTCTTCCTCTATGAAGAGTGATCACGATACTAGACAGTTAGTTGGAGGGTTTCTCTTTAGTGCACTTAGCGTCAGGTAGCTCCAGATGAGACCAGAGGAGCCTCAGAAAGTCTCTCAGTATGAGGAACGCGTCTGCAACAGGAAGAGCCACACTGCGGTTGAGAAACTGTAGCTTGCTGCATTGCTAATTCCATTTTCGAAACTAGGCGGGCGGTGGTTGTCAGCGAACGTTAACTGATAGAGAACAGGAAGAGGTGTCAGTGTTTGTGTGTGCGTGTTTGTGTGTGTGTGTGTGGTTGTAAAAGCACCCAATCACCCTATACCATCATGAGTGCCACCTAGTCAGAGGAAACTAACTGGAGCTGGTGTGGTGTTACTCATCCTGCTCATCCATATCTTTTACTGTCTCGATTTCTGTTTCTTTCTATCTTTTGATTTCTTTCTTAATTTCTCTCACTCACTCTCTCTCTCTGCCGCTCTCACTATCTAACCCAGTCTGACTCTCTCTTTCTTGGGTGAACATCTCATCTCCGCTCAGCGCTCTGCTATTTCCCAGCCGTTTGTAAATGACACTGGCTAGCTGATGTGAACTCTCACTGCACTGGGGAAATGTCCCAGGCCCTTTATGAGCCAAACCCTAACCGCCCATCTATCACCAACACACACACTCATACATACACAAACACACACACACACACACATAAATACACACAAGCGTCTAAACACACTGCTCTATTACAGGCATTCACACACACGTCAAAGACAGGCCTACAGCTGAGCTACTTTCAGCATCAGCCATTTCACAGCGTGGTTTCGGTATTGCAGGCCAGTGGAATAGAGAAGCAAGCTACGTGCTAGCTTCAAAATGGCCGGCAAGATTCAACTCTTTTTAGTTGTGTATGAGTCCCAAGGTTTCCGCAAACAGAATAATTATACTGAGTTCATACGTTAGCAATTACATAAAAAGACTGAAGAGGCTCACAAATCTACGATATGCAAATGTAACTACTGAGGGTTATTAGGAACAACAATGTAATTATTGCGTTGTATTGAAAAGCTATTTAATGATCTCTCTGGCACACTTGGGAGAAGCAGGTGCACATGAAGTGTATCAGGTGTGAAACACAGATAGAGGACATGTTTATGTGGCCGATTTGTCCCCAACTGACACCTGCACACATTTGGCCATGCAGTTAGCATTCAGACTCCAGTCTTATCACTGAGATAACATGAACACGAATGGCAACACCCTACACAACCAGCTACACTTTGGTCGGTCATTTCAGCCACTTTTGCTTTTTCTGTGAGAATTGCTTGAAACATAAACAACATTTAAAGTATGGAAATGTTCAAAATGTACCCAGACATTTGTGTAGGAAGATATGTACAATTACCATACATCTAAAAAGTGAAAAGTACAAAAATAAAAAGGCCTAATGCTCTTGACAAATAAAAACTAAAGTTTAAGGAAAAAAACCTTTGTACTAAAGTCAATGTGCAGGAGTGGAAAATAACTACTTGTCATGTACTTTTCTAGTGAAAATAAATAAATAAAATAAGACACTCTTCTGCTATGTATTCTCACTGCCAATTGAGACCAGTTTGAAAAGCCCTGAGACCACGGCAGCTGTCTTACCTGTGTCTGCTGCTGACGTACCCTTACGACTGACAAGGCCACTCTGATGCCGGTCATGAAGTCATGCTGCGCAATGCATTGTGGGTCACATCTCTCTTTCTCTCTCTGTGTCTCTCTGTGTCTCTCTGTGTCTCTCTGTGTCTCTCTGTGTCTCTCTGTGTCTCTCTGTGTCTCTTTCTCTCTCTCTCTCTCTCTCTCTCTCTCTCTCTCTCTCTCTCTCTCAACATCACTGCGCAATGCCTGGTCACCATGACAACCACCCTTAATCTCATTTTCATCTTTTGCCTTCATTATCTGCGGTTGCCAAATATGGTCATGCTTATATGCCCCCTCCCAACCCCTGAACCCCCACCCCTTTCTTTGTCTCTTTGCTTTCACTTCCTCTTCCCTCTACGTCTCCCTCCCTATGTGAGTGTGTGTGTATGTGTGCGTGTATTCAGGCGTGTGTGTAAAAAGAGGAAGTCCCCTGACATCTCATCAGTTTGGAGGGGTGGAGATAAGCAGCTGGAGACAGGAAATGGGGGTGTGACTTGCGACCAAGTCACCCATTTAGGAAACTAAACAGAGAGGGAACCTTGAAGTAATCAGCCTGTTCAGGCCGTCCAGCCAGTCAGTTATCCAGCAAGGCACCCAGCCAGCCAGCCGCGTCAAATGGTCTAACTCACCCTAGTTCCTCTTTTGGGTGGATAGGAGATAACCTTCCCTCCCACCTCCAACTGGTGTCTAGAACCAACTTCCACATCACCATATACTGTAGCTGTGGTCCGGGGAGGCACAGTTAGGTTCATTCGTGAGACAGGAGTGATATAATGATTCCATTATCTTGACGACAGCATGAACTAAAGGGAAATTGTCCGGCACTTGACTGGACTTGACTGGACTCAACTCTAGGGAATGGAAGTCAATGAGAGCAGACCTAATTTAGTCTCCTTCCCACTCCCTTCACTCCCTTCCTCATCCACTAGCATAGTCCCTCCCTACATCCCTCCCTTGCCTCCTTTTTCCTTCCACCCTGCACTCTTCCTTTGCTAGCTGCCAGGAAGCAGACTCCTTCCCTTTTTAGGCTCCCTGGACACCGTTGTCTGCAAACACAGCTACCGCATTCCTACCCTGCTACGCCAGAAAGAGAGGGAGGGACAGGGGAGGAAAGGGGAGGGGGGGGGTCAGAAAAAGAGGAGGGGAGAGGGAGAGAGGAAGAGTGATGGAGGAGGAGAGAATGCAGCGTTAAGAGGGCAGCATTTTTTACTTAATGGGTCGTTGTTACTGCAGTATGTGTCTGTCTCGTTCACTGAATAAACACCGCAGCGCATGGTTCATCGTACAGAACATCATCAGTGGGTCAGTTTGGGTAAGGTTTCATAAAACACAGCCCCCGCTATCGACCAACACTTACAAGGGCACAATTACAGGATACAAACAGTAGCCAAAATGTGGTTTAAGAAGTGACACTTCTACACACGACACGAGTACAGAGTTTAAAAAATGTTTCCATACTGAGTCACACAGTGAGAGACGTTTGCTCTTTATCAACAAACATATTCAAATCTGAACCATTGCTATCAATATATGCATTATTATTGAAGAGTACCTGGAGAGCATCCATACTGCTGTCAGAGAGAGCACATGGTGTCTCAGCTCAGTCAGAGCAGGCTGGATGGCGTGCTGTCACCTCTCATCACCCCGCTAATTAGCGCTGAGGAATAGACTGATCAGAGATGCTATTCTGGTCTAATCAGAGCTGCTGCCCACACCAGGCTCTGACACTCTCTGCAGAGGTGCACTCTGTCCTGTTAAAAGGAGCCGCCTGACACACCCCGCTCCCAGAAACACCGACAGGACGTGGTCCGTACTAACAATTGTCTCTCCCTCCTTCTTCTTTGCTCTTTAAGTAAGCTGACTCTATCATGTACTGTCCCTTATAGACAGACTGCCATTTCCTAAGTATTGGGTTCTAGAAGATTCAAATAACTCCAGGGCTCTGTTGTTGCCGAACTGCATGGAGCTGTAGAATTTTTACAGAAACGGCAGAAAAAGAAAAGGTCCACAAAATAAATCAAGAGGACAACTTCATCTAAGATCTAAATGTTGACATTGTGAATAAATGGATGTCTCAATACAGCTTGCTATTCTATGATAAATAGGCCTAGTTTAGATTAAACAAATAAATTATGAACATAATAAAATCAACAACCTGTCCATATAAAGAGTTTTAGAAATGCATTTGTCTGCAGAGGGATCTGAATTGTCAATTTAGCTGGTCAATTTTTCATCCATGACTCAGCAATTTTCAATATTCGCATTCCACACTTCCTCTGTCTGAATATGGTGGAGGGATGCCTATGTAGGCCGTTTGTACGTTTATTTATTCAACTTCTATTTAACCAGAGGAAACACCTACTGAGGCCCACACCTGGTCAAGGAACCTGGTCCAGAAAGACAGCCAACTGCACAGAAAAGCAATTACAGATATTAAACAGAAGGAGCCTTTATTTCCTTTTCATCTTCTTTCCGGTACCTCCAGCCAGCCTACTGAAAGCAACATCAAAGTATGCCTGCCACAGAAACAATATGATAACTGACAGAACATGCCTATCAAAATAGGCCCCTTTAAAGAGAGGGATTGAAGGTACCAAATTTTTTTTCTCCCAATTCTGTCAAATCAACACTAGGATTGACATGTCACAGTTATCCTTCATGACAGACCATGCGTTTGAAATAACAGGATTAAATAGGGATTACAAAGATTTGTGTCTCTTGTGGTTGATCTCACCCTATGTTTCATATCACGGTTCTGACGATACGTTAATTACAGCAGACAGTGATCGTATAATCCATGCTACGAGTGAGAAAAAGGATTAGACTCACTTCCTACACCCCTCTTTATTCCCGTCCCCTCTCCCTCACTCTCTCCCTCCCGCTAAACATGGCCGTCGTGTGGTTGGCTGCAGCAGTATGAGAAGATCTTGGGGAAACCCCATCCAAATGACATTACCTTGCCCTCTCTCTCCTCCCAAACCCAACCAGCCACCCAGCACATTGAAGTCAAAAGGTTGTAGAACTTTGTTTATACAACAGAAAAGACAATCTGATCATGTTTTCAGACAGAGATTTGGAGAGACAAAAGCCACATTGTTATATTTCTTGTCTACCTGCTGATAAATCTCCAGCATTTTTTCATTATACATCATGCTGTAGGCTACTTGCTGTGACACAAACAGCCTTTCTGACAACATTTATATTTTTTAAGCCTAGTGAGATGCAATTTCATCTGTTTCATTTACGTAATACACGTTTAAACCGGAAATGGGTCCCCAATCTTGTAATCCATGTGACCTTTACAGTAAGTCACAGATGGCTTGCGATTGTGTAATGCATTTTCTCTTCAGTCTTCAACAGACAACAGTCATCAACCAGGCCTGGCTAGAAACAAACACCTGTCTATAACATGGAAAGGGTTACCTACGTTTACAAAAGGGGTGTTAGTGGAATACGAGCAACATCAATAAATCCCGACATCCCAGTCCATTCTGCGGTCACCCTGCTGTGTGTCAGCCCTGGGGGGGGGGGGGGGGGCCTACGAGCTAATTCAGGCTAACGCTTATCGATCCAATTTGAACATCAATGCAATAGACACAAATGGCTCATGGCAAGTTGGAGGGGACGATGGCAGAGGAGAGGAGATTGGGTTGTTGTAGAGAGCTCTGGGGTTGACTTCAGGGACAGCTCAGTGTGGCAGGTGCTCTGCAAAGCGTCAGTGTCATGGGGGGTTAGGGTTGATCTCCACCTGGAATGCATGGGAGCACAGTGTCCCATGTGTATGCTGGAGCAAACTGGGGGCATATAAGGAAAGGGGGACCTGGTCTCACATGCACAAGCACTTACATCTAAAACATTTTCCATGCACTCCTTGCACCGAATCAGAGGACAAGCCACTTTGTAGCCTAGCAACGGCTGAACTCAACACATGCGCCTACTATAATTCCAAAACGAGCTCACCCAAGTACCAGACATACAGTAATTATATCTGTGCTTAGCCAATCACGTACATCCGTGGGCCATAAATAACAGACTGCTGCCCCACAAAGCTCCAGTCTGCGCCCCAAAAGTCAACAAACTATTTCTACAGTAGCGTCAGTACTGTGCTATGGTCAGTACTGAATAGCGCCGGCCAAGACAGAGAGAGGGGAATGGAGGGAGCAGGAGAGGAAAAAAAACAATTGTAGCCTATGATTACTTTGTCATTATAAAAAAGGGAGAGCTGTTAAAAGAAAACGACTTTCTAGGACCATGTATGACTTTGCAATTAACCAAATGAGACTGAAGAATTGCCTTATTTGACGATGTTTGAAACAGTGGCAGACTTGATTACAATCAGTAGGTTGAGAGGGGAGGTTTGTGAATTTGAAAATGTTTCAAGTGATCATCCAGAAATGTTGATGGAGTCTCATATGACTGCAATTCTGACGTTTTTTCACAGGATCTGTGCTTAGTTGGGCCTTATGTCTTATGTTTCCCAGTAACACACGTCAGGACTAAGAACCGTGTGTTATTAGGAACTATGGGGTTCAACTCGACCACTTGGGTCCCCTATTTTTAGACTTTATGACCAATATTGAATTCCGCCTGAAGACATTTTCACACCGGGGTGATTTAAGACGTCGCTTTTAGTAACTGTGGTGACAATTTTCAACAACGATCACACCGTGTCTCATGGTGGTTGGTGAGAACTGCTGAAAATGAGAGTTAGAGTATTGCATTAAAACACTGTTCTGTTGAACTGTCGACAGTCCTATGATTACAGGGTCACTAACTAGGGCCAACGTTCAGACGGAAGTACGGCAGGTTCTAATTCGAATACCAAGGAAAAGGTCAAGATGGAAGATGGAAGCCATCAACCGAACAGACATCGATGACAGAAGCTTATTTTGTCCCCCTCAGCCCGGACAAGCCAGTGACTCACTCCAATGACCAGGCCCACAGAGAAACTGTTTAAGCCTGTACATTTACTACCAAATGGTATGTGTTATCATGTTCTGCTTATCTTCATACATTTCTAGTGACTTAGTTTCTTCTTTACATTCTTTTTTCAGTGAGTGCACATCCTGGAGATTCCGGATCGCTTAAACCTGTCGTAGCAACAAATAAAGGAGCACAGAGCTCCACCGGCCCCCCTAGATCCCCTCAGCAAGGCCCCCCTAGATCCCCTCAGCAAGGCCCCCCTAGATCCCCTCAGCAAGGCCCCCCTAGATCCCCTCAGCAAGGCCAGAGAAGGAAGAGGGCTGGTGAGGGGGAGCCCTGCTGCCTCTGGCACTTATCAGATAATAAAAACAGATGTGTCCTACATTTCTGCCGCCTCACCCGCTCTCCTTTCACAGGGTGTCTAGCTCGCATTGGGGAGGTGACACTTTCTGGACTCTGGTGTGATGTGTCCCTATCACTGTCCCTCTCTGACTCGAACCCCTCTTTGGTCGGTGCGTATGTCTGTAGTCGACAGTGTTGGTTCATTGGTTGTTACAGCACAGTGTGGCTTGGTGAAAGACTCACAGCTCGCTGTTTTCCTTTTCTCCTGTCATGACTCATGGTAGAGTTATCAGATGAGCTCTATTGTGGTTACATGTGAACTCAGAAGCATATGATGCCATCGATTCATAATAATGTGGATGGCAGTTAAATATTAAACTGTATAACATTCAATAACATATACCAACAACAATTTCAAAACAGCTTGAAAACAAACAGTCATAGTTTGTTTGTTTAGATAGTGACAAGGAAATACCAAAAATACTGTGATTTGGACATTTAGGCATTGAGGTATCATCAAGAATTGCAGTAAACTGGTTGGAGTTAGTATTAACCTGCAGTTCTTTTCTCTGGGCCTATTGGTACAATAGCTGGCATACCTGCTTCAAGGTCGACACCACCAGTGTCATATTAAATTAGCCCTCCAATATTGTATTGCTGGCACTGTGTCAAGTGGGTTGCCTAAAAATGATGAGTCCGGAATACTCTGAACCAGCGTCTGTTGTTGTCCCGACCTTCTTCCTCATCTAATGTCAGTGCTTTGCGGCGACACCACAAACCAGTCTGAGTGATCCATTGCTTTGCATTTGAAAAATGTATTCTAGTCACAGGATTGGAGGTGAACAAATGCAGTGTGCTAGTGATGGAAATGTAAGTCACACCACACTGACATCTACAGGTTGACCTGGCTACAGCCAACACATGGACAGATAAAAGAGCTCATGTCGGCTGTCTTATCGCATTGAAGGAATACGTATGATGGTGTGAGTCGGCAAAGAATTGCTTTTAAAAATACATCTCTGCTCATTTCCAAAATATGCTGCTGTCTCTCATCATGTTATCAAAATACCCCTGATGAAGTTTTCTTGCGTTGTTGATCCTACTATTGTAAACAGTCAGTGGTGTGCTAACACACCAGTCAGACAGTCAGACAGACAGACAGACAGACAGACAGACAGACAGACAGACAGACAGACAGACAGACAGTCAGACAGACAGACAGACAGACAGACAGACAGACACACACGGGGGGGGGGGGGTGTTATCAGCAGTTACCAGTTCTAATTCTCTGGAATGGGAGGAACTTGGAGTATGTGCTTGAGTGTTGAAACATGCAATGCGACTCTCCCACTGAAGTGCTGAGTCAAATGAGTGGGCCTTGAAACCCTGGTCACAGTTCAGCTGGTGAAGCCAGTGGAGACGAATGAGAATGGACAAACAAGAAACAGGCAAACTAGTAGTGGTTACATTTACATTTATTCATTTAGCAGACGCCTTTATCCAAAGCAACTTCCAAGAGAGAGCTTTACAAAAGTGCATAGGTCAATGATCATAAACAACAAGATAGCCCCGAACATTGTGGAAGCCAAAACATGAAGCATACATTGTGAAAAGCAATTAAGTGCCAATGGGAAGAACCATAAGAGCATGTAGTGAAAGAAGTTACAATTAGACAACATGAACCTCAAAAGTGCAAGAGTGTACCTGTAGGAAAGCAAGCAACAATAATCAAATATAAGTCAAAGCGAGTACAAGAAGGAGGTGGGGAGGTGATTCCACCATTGAGGGGCCAGACAGGAGAAGAGCTTGGGTTGGGAGCGGGCGCTCTTGAGAGGTGGGGCCACCAGACAGTTGTCAGAAAAAGACCGTAGGTGGTGGGTGGGGGTGTAGGGCTGGAGAAGAGACTCAATGTAGTTGGGTGGAGTCCCGTTCACTGCTCGGAAGGTCAGTACCAGGGTCTTGAATCTGATACGGGCTGTGCAACAATGTCAAAGAGGCCAAAAAGAAGCTTGAGTACACCTTTGAAAATGTCCCAGAGATTCCGGTGGTGCTAAGAAGGAGCCAGAGGTGGAGGTTGACATTGATTGCACATCTCCAAAGATTAATTATAAGCCTGATGGTAACTTTCTTTCCCAAAAACTATAACCCACACAGACTGAATTGTGCATTAATTTGCATTCATTTGCATTCATTCTTCTTCTTATGCGGACCATTTGGATGTGGATTCACATTCCCTATGTTATTTATGACCTGTTGTTTACTGTTTCCTTTATAGCACAGTCGTTTTTTTGTTTGACACTATTTTGTATTCCTCATGGGCATTGTTTATAAGACAGGAAACAAGTAGAACATCTGAGTAATACATTTTAACAACAGCTAAACTTTTTTGTGTGATTTACATCACATTCTATGTTTCAAGATTATGGTCATAAAAGATGAACTACTTTAAACATTAATTATTACACAGCTGGAGTTTCTAATTAACTTGGGAAGTGTTCATTCATGGATTGTCATGTTGTTCAAACAAATTTCTTTGACATGAGTTACCCTTAACATGCCCTCATGCACCTTTATAGTGGAAGGTTCATCCTAGCAGTGTTTACCGTTGCATTAAAATAATACCAAAATGATGTGTTGTATTGTATTTTTACATTGTATTTAGGAATTTCCTCAACAACAAAAAGAATCCTACCGTGCAGTGATGACGTCAGTTGACGTCAAAACGCACCAAAAGGGACAACAGAATCATTTGAAACCTCAACGTTCTACCATATGTCTGTCAACAGTTTGCATGTGCTTCAAATTAGGCAGATGTCACTCATACATACTCACTCATACACACTTCAATGAGTTGGTCCAATCGTTTTCAGTATTAGCCATCCAGTCGCCACACGTACACATCTGTGAATACCATTATGACATAAGATTTGTAAAAAAAGTGGATATCCCCATGTCATTGCCAGTTGGTCAGCAGGAGGCCTTTGTCTCAATCGCGTGAAAAGATGTGAGATGGAGAACTTATGGCTTTGAGTTTTTAACACAACACATCCGTTTTTAACACAACGCAACAACAACACTATCTTGAAACAAATCCTGACAAATATATGTTTTGTGCATTTAGTAGCCTATGATTTACTTATGCGATTAGTGTGTAGGCTGTGATAGGGAGGCGAGGGATGGCGGAGTCACGACGGCCGTGTATATCCTTACCAGATTGCTGCTTTACGTTGACAGAAGGTATAAATATTTAACTCGAGGAGAGAAAGTGGTAGGCATCAGGTCGCGCGGAAGAAAATGATTCTGTTTGTATCATGTGACCGGATTATCAATCGATGACAGTTTAATTGGAAGTGAAGGGCTTAAAAACAGGGCCCAGATTGTTCCAGTATGGCTAATTCGATTACAGATTCTGAATAAACGTGCACGCACACTAAAATTTTACGTGAAGGACGGGTATTGGGGAAACAGAGATGGTCTTCTGAGATATCTTATTACTGGGTCAGATAGGGCGAATGTCCGAGGTAGGCTATGGAACGTGTTGGGTTTGAGGTGAAGTAACAACACGATATTTGGTGATGTGTCTCGACTAAGCACCATGGACAGCGAACGGAAACTTGCGCTGGTAATTGGGGAAATGCGGTCGGAAATCAGGAAATTAAAGTTAGAAAATTTGGGATTAAAGAGAACACCTGGAAATAATTTGCGACGTAACGCCACAGCACCCGTTTTGGTAACAGCATACAAAAGTAAATCTAATTTGTAATATGTTGTCAATTTTAGCTTGCATGCATTTCATATAATGTGCATTGAGAAACAATTTATACCATTCATGTGTGCCCTTTCTTGCCCTCAGAAAGCATCGTCATGACGGTGAGAAGATATTCAGTCTTCCAATCTCTGGGATATCATTGGGATAGAACCCAAGGAAATGAGGGAGAGCTAATCCAGCCTAAACTAGGCTACGGCGCCGACCAAAAACGTAAAATAGGTCGACTGTCTGAAATGTGAGATGGGACATCTTGGTTTATTTTATTACCCCATTTTATTAAGTCAGTGGCTTTCTAAAAGTATCCAGTGAAGAAGTGCTACCATCTAGTGATTGTATGTTGTATTGCTTAACTTCTGTTAATCTCCAATTGGTTCAAATTGCCTGTCATGACACGTCAGAATTTAAATGAATAGCACAAATAAAGATGTACACATGTCCTTTAAAGTACGTGTTTTTTATTAATGTAACTTTACCACTTGTAATAACAATTCAAAAAGTGTATCTGGCTAATGTATGGATCATCCTGGAATACTACTGTTTTTCTTTTTGGGAAAAATACACTTGTTGAATGGGATCTTTAATCTCGCGTGAACGCCGTTGCCACTGCGCAGTGGAGGATTGTTGTCCGCCATCACTGCACTAAGAAACTAGCTCAAAAACTGAGAGGAGCGAGTGACAACAACAAGCACAGAGAGAAGGACCTAAAACCAAAGGGAAGGTCGAGGGGGGATCCCTACCACTTTCCATTTGCAGGCCTCTTAGTAGTAAAAAAAAAAACAATATTTCATGTTAACGTAGACCCTGGACGTACAAACTAATCATGTCCAACCTCAAAGGCGGCACCAAGAAGGACACCAAGATGAGGATACGAGCCTTTCCTGTAAGTGTTGGCCGGGTATTCGAGTTGGTAGACGCAGACGCCGAGACGCGAGAACCGGGGATGTCAGTGGAGACTATTGGTAGCTTGACCTGTTCTTTAAGGTTAGCTAGCGATGGTTATTATAATAGCTGGGTGGCTATCCCTAACCTAGCTACTTTAGCCTAAACCAGCTGACGTTAAATACTGGGCCTGCCAAGTTGTAGCTATCTATTACTAGCTGAACAAATAAAACAAGCGGACAGCTTGCTACTAGCTAGCTAGCACTAACAATTAACTAAAATGTCACAGTCATACCTGGTTTGTTAGCTAGCTAACGAGATTTGTTAACTCGTTAGCAATTTAGTTAGCTTAACTAGACGCTAGCTAGACTACCAACAAACCTAAATGGTTAGCATGAAGTTGGTTAGAATACCTAGCTATATATGCTGTTGACAAATTAAGTTGTCATCTGGTAGCTAGCTATCTACAGTAGTCGAGCTTGTTAGTTAGTTACCTATTGG
Organism: Hypomesus transpacificus; assembly: GCF_021917145.1. Classification (NCBI taxonomy): domain Eukaryota; kingdom Metazoa; phylum Chordata; class Actinopteri; order Osmeriformes; family Osmeridae; genus Hypomesus; species Hypomesus transpacificus. Next base: position 4,495,486 of record NC_061069.1, read on the forward strand.
TGGCTAGCAATCAGCGAACATATCAATTTATGACTGGGTCTTTGAATGTGAGTACATACATTGGCTGCTAAAGTCATTTTGATGCAAACATAACATCATAGCCACACTCTCACCTGACTGAACGGATGCTGCAAAAGTTGCAGCAATGCCAGTGACCCGGCTGTCGCTGCCTAATGTCTTTACCTGGACAGTCGCCAGGCAGTGTACTAGGGAACATACAATTCTGCGCGCATACCAGCAGTAGCAGGTCGCTGCTAAATTGTGGATTATTTGGGAAATTTGACCAAGCTTTTGGCTTTGCACAGTTAAATTCCCATGAAATGTGGTACATAGTTTTGTGTTCGTAATGAATGTGTGTGAACCTGCTGCCATAAATGCACGCCTATGCAAGCAACGGCGTACATGTCAATGGAAAACAGGTTTTAACTGTCTGGTACACAGTAGTCTCCTGGGGGGGACGGGGGACGGATGGACATGAAACTCATGTGCCATTGAAATTCTCTCTCTCTCCTCTCTCTTTTGGTCTCACTCTCTCACAGTGGCAATATCAAACTCAGATTAATTATGTTTAACTGCTGTCTGGGTTAATTTTAGGTGATTATAGGCAGTCATGACCTTTCTAGTTTGACTAGTTTATCCAAAAGAATGCTGAGCTTTAGACTGGATAAGGAGTGGGTGGGGATGTAGTAGGCCTAGTTTTTATGTTTTTGAAGAGGATTTGTATTTGAGGAAAGTAATCTTGTCAAGCACAAGTGATCAGCTGAATTCAAAATGGATCAACCTAACTGATTTGTTTCTCTATTTCTCTCATACTGGAATCTTATCCTTTTCTTCTCCTTGTCAAAGACGAGACTTTTCCTGACTGAATCTGCTCATGAATTAATGATGCTTTAATGCGCAGGCTAGCAAAACAACTCCATCGTTTTGGTTTTTTTTGGTCTTAAGACTAGGTATGCATTCAAATTGACTGGACTGATCTTGATATTGATTTGAATCCACCAAACCAAACAGGCCTATCGGACAACGTTTTTGACATGTTGAAGTTCCGACTTTTCTGTCTTGTAAAACAGCGATATATAGCCATCAGACTACACCACACAATATTAAACCTACAGACCACAGTTAGTCTCTTGACTATTCTAGTATTACTAGCAATAGCACGACTAGTTTTTTGCGTTGACCAAGGGATCATAAAGTGCACACATTCACAGCCATAAACAGCCTGACATTACCCCCGTGACTGGTCTTTCAATTCCTGCCTGGAAGATATCCTAGCTATGCACGCTTGAAAATGCAAAGTCAAGATGGACTAACCCCCCCTCCTTTTTCTTCCTGTCTCTCTCTCTCTATTTCCCCCTCTCTCCCTCCCCCTCCCTCCTGTCAGATGACGATGGATGAGAAGTACGTCAACAACATCTGGGACCTCTTGAAGAACGCCATCCAGGAGATCCAGAGGAAGAACAACAGTGGCCTGAGCTTCGAGGAGCTGTACAGGAACGCCTACACCATGGTGCTCCACAAGCACGGCGAGAAGCTCTACACGGGCCTGCGCGAGGTCGTCACAGAGCATCTCATCAACAAAGTAAACTCTCCCCCGCCCCCCTCTCCCCCCCCCCCCCCCACCATCTCAGTTCAGTGATGAGCACAGATCCTAAACGTGTGGAGAACTGTAGGAGTGGAGAGGTGCCCCTCCCAGGGAGCTAGTGGGGGGGGGGGGTGACTCAGAGTGAATCTCTCCCCTACTCTTTTTCAATCCCCATTGGCACACCAGTGAAAAGGTCTCCCGCTCCACCAGACACACTTGTTCTCGGGGCGCACTAACCTGCAGCCCCCTCCCGTGGCCGGCCCTGCCACAGAAAGGGAGCTGCCGTCTCTACCGCCTATGAATATTACATGGAGCCCCCTGTGTCCAGACAGCAGACGGCTATGTGGCGAAGGGGACATCAAGTGAGGTAACCTCACTTGATGTCACCCCTCCCTTCCCTGTCTGAGAACAGAGTTGGGTTTGAATACTCTCTCAGGTTCTTCGATCTCTCCTCTCCCGACCTTTTGCGCTGCTCAGTGTTGTAGGTCAGAATGCAGTGTTTCCCCTATGTTGATTTTACCGTGGCGGCCCACTGCTAAAAAAAATCCTAGGGGAAACACTGGAATGGGTAGAACAGGCATGCTGGCTCGTTCTGCAAAATGCTACTGGCTGCCTAGGAACTTACAGGGGTCAGATGGCTGAGCGGTTAGGGAGTCGGGCTATTAATCAGAAGGTTGCCGGTTTGTGCAAAATGATGTTGTGTCCTTGGGCAAGGCACTTCACCCTACTTGCCTTGAGGAGAATGTCCCTGTACTTACTGTAAGTCGCTCTGGATAAGAGTGCTAAATGACTAAAATGTCAAATGTAAATGTAGGAAGATGATCTAGTCTAGCAATGCATCCGTTCGACCCTTGTAGAAATGTTACATTACTGCCCCGCTCACAACCGCCAACAGCTGACTGAATGAACTGTGAACTTATGAGATAATTTCTCTCTCACTCTCTCTCTGTCTCTCTCTCTCTCTCTCTCTCTCTCTCTCTCTCTCTCTCTCTCTCTCTCTCTCTCGGTCTTCCACAGGTGCGGGAAGACGTCCTGAATTCGTTAAACAACAACTTCCTGCAGACGTTGAACCAGGCATGGAATGACCACCAGACAGCCATGGTGATGATCAGAGACATCCTCATGTACATGGTGGGTGGTCTGACCGGTGTCTCTCGTTCTCTCTCTGTGTGTGTGTGTGTGTGTGTGTTGCTGCTATTCTGATCACTGCCGTTCCCAACTGATTCATCCCCCTCAAGTGTTTATCCCTGATTTAAAGGATGCTGTGACGGACTAACCTCACTCTTTCTCTCTGGAGTCTCCATATCTTCACCTAGCCATTTTCTGTAGCTGGAACAAAAGATTCTGTTGTTTTACTTATCCATTTTGTTGGGCAACTGGCAAGTCTGCTTGATTTACTGTAGCAACTCTGAGGTTTTGTGTGTGTGTGTGTGTATGTGCTTGCTAGGGGTGGAACGGTACATGTATTCGTATTAAACCGAAACGGTACGAGCGTCACGGTTCTGTGCATGAAATTACACAGAGAATACACGGTATAAAAATAAATAAAACTTGCGTACAAATTAATTAATGTAATGCGGAACTACTGTTAGATACTCGTGTTCTTTAGGGACACCTAATCTGTTGCCCCGCTTTAGCTCTGAAGCTCTGATTGGCGCCACTGTGAATCAGAGATAGCTAGCAGCACTAAGGAGGAGTCTGGCGAGTGGTGGCGACCCATGAGAGATAGAGGACCCGCTGGCCTCTTTAAGATCGCAAGTTTGGGAAAACTTGGGTTTCCCATTCAGTTCCAGTAGGACAGGCGAGAGAGTGGTGGACAGGACAAGCACTGTGTGTCTGCGTTGTTCAGCAGTTGTGGGCTATGTGAGTGGAAATGCATCTAACATGCTAACGCAAATAACGCATCCAGCGTGTGCTGCGTGATGTGTGAACCGCGGTATGAACCGAACCGTGACTTCAGTGTACCGTTCCATCCCTAGTGCGTGTTTGTGTGTACTGTACCCTGTAAAGTGTTTGTCTGTACTGTACCCTGTAAAGTGTTTGTGTGTACTGTGCCCTGTAAAGTGTTTGTGTGTACTGTACATCTCTCTATTGCTCTCACTCATCCGCTCTCTCTCATCAGCTCTCTTTCCCTCTCTCTCCTATTGTCATTGACAATGCTGTGGGTGGTTACCAGTTGAGCTGATGTGATAACTGTGGCTTGAGTCCTCTGTCAGGAGAGGCAGCCGGGCATGTCTTCAGCCATGTTCACAGTGCAGCTCCCCTCAGGCACAAAGCATTCCCACACGCACAGCTGCGCCCGCGCTAGTATATCTCCGAGCCGCGTAACATTACGCAAGGTACACGGACGGCTGCTCGCGTGCTTGCCGCTCGGCGTTCACCACCGCAGTGGTTCACTCCTGTCCCCTGTCCCCCCCCCTCCAGGACCGTGTGTACGTGCAGCAGAACAACGTGGAGAACGTCTACAACCTGGGCCTCATCATCTTTAGGGACCAGGTGGTCCGTTACGGCTGCATCCGAGACCACCTCCGGCAGACCCTGCTAGACATGATCGCCCGGGAGAGGAAGGGCGAGGTGGTGGACAGGTGAAGGGAGCCCGCCGCGGCCCCGGGTCGTCGTAGCGATGGCGTGTGGCTTGGCTTCACTGGGCCTGTGGGATACGCAGCCTGACACAAATGTTTTTGCGCGATAACAGGCCCAGGTTTAATAGTTTGTTTGTGTGTGTGTGGTCTGCAGGGGAGCGATCAGAAACGCCTGTCAGATGCTAATGATCCTTGGCTTGGAGGGGCGGTCTGTGTACGAGGAGGATTTCGAGGCGCCTTTCTTAGAAATGTCAGCAGAATTCTTCCAGGTGGGTTGTGTAAAGACCTCCCCAATCACACCATCCATCCCAACCAGGAGACCCGACAACTGTTGACTTGAGTGTGCCTGCACGCAATGTTCCCTCTATGCTGCGCGCATGCACGGCCGCGCAGACCAGTTGAAGGACCCGCAAACTAGATTTTTCACAAATTTAAATCAGAATTTATTTAATTATTATTTTAAAATAGTCCGAAAGTTTAGCCATGAAGAAGCGAGCGGGGTTCTCTCCGCAAACTTTGCTCAGACGCAAAAACAAAAGGCGAGTTTACCGTTCTATATAGCCTGCTGATCGAACAGAGAATGGGTCACAAATTGCTCACAGTACTGAGGTTTGGGCTCAGACAGATTTCTATTTGCTCAGTGCGGAACAAAAATTGGAGGGAACATTGCCGGCCAGAGAAACATATTTACACAACCACAATGATTTGGCTGACTTGAAAACAGACAGTTTGGCATCACTTTGGAAATAGTACCATTATTTAATTTAGAGTGAGATCTTGAAAAATGCATTGAATGCTTTCAAAATCTCTTGAAATTCAGAAACACAAAGGTTTTCAATTATGTCACCGTGCCGCATGGTTAATTGGTGGGTAAGAAGTGTATCCATAGCTCAATAGCTCATTTACATGTCATCTGCATGCATATCCAACTCACGGGGGTTGGCAGGAACAGATACATCTGTTCGAGTTTGACATGTTCAAAATTGAGGATATTTTCATGTATTTTATAGTGTTTATATAGTATGCATGAGTGAATGGATAGAAAAAAGAGTAAATCTCTTTTGCTCCTGGAAAGCTGACCCACTGCCCCTCCCTCCCTCTGTCTGTCTGTCCCTCCCCCCCCAGATGGAGAGCCAGAAGTTCCTGGCGGAGAACAGCGCCAGCGTGTACATCAAGAAGGTGGAGGCGAGGATCAACGAGGAGATTGAGCGGGTGATGCACTGCCTGGACAAGTCCACGGAGGAGCCCATCGTCAAGGTGGTGGAGCGAGAGCTCATCTCCAAACACATGAAGACCATCGTGGAGATGGAGAACTCCGGCCTGGTCCACATGCTCAAGAACGGCAAAACAGAAGGTTCACAAAACAAACCTAATATGGGCCCGGTATTTTGGGATATATGTATATATTTGGGGGGTGGAGGATTGTTATGAGGAATCGTGTGAAAACAGAAAGAGGTGTAGGAAGAGATGTACCTGTAGCGTCCCTGCTCCAGATACGAGCCAGGCAGCCCTGTTTCATTAGAGCTCATTTAGCAGTCTGTTTGGTCTCCACCGGATTGAAGCTGAAAGCAGGAGCTACACGTGAAAGCCCAAACAGGATGCTGCAGAGGCTGTGATCCTGTTTCTCCAAACATCTCCTGCTCCCCTTCTAATTACCGTCTTATCGATCAGAGGGAAAAATGACATCAATATTATTATTTTTTTAATGATCATTAATCGCCATAACTGGAGCCTTTTGTCTGTCGTTAAGTGTTGGTTTGAGTTCCTTGTGTTTTGGTGGAGAGCCTCCACATACCACGTGTCCCATAGATGTCCCACAACACGTGATTCCAACATGAAGCTTCTCTCTCTCCCCCCTCAGACCTGGGCTGCATGTACAAGCTGTTCAGCCGCGTGCCCAACGGACTGAAGACCATGTGTGAATGCATGAGCTCGTACCTGAGGGAGCAGGGCAAGGCGCTGGTGTCGGAGGAGGGCGAGGGCAAGAACCCTGTGGACTACATCCAGGTACACCCTCCTGTCTGGTTATTTCTAGAACCTTCCTCCCACCCAAAAAATCTAGCAAGGACACATTATTTGTATTCCCTTTAGTCGTAAACGGGCTCAGACGATGTTGCGGGCTTACCCGTAGGACGGGAAATGACTGGAGTGGTCAGAACACGGTTAACCATGACCTGATCTCTCAAACTGGGGTTGTGTGGTGTTCCTATAGGGTCTGTTGGACCTGAAGACGCGCTTCGACCGCTTCCTCCTCGAGTCCTTCAACAACGACCGCCTCTTCAAGCAGACCATCGCCGGGGACTTTGAGTACTTCCTCAACCTCAACTCGCGCTCGCCAGAGTACCTGTCGCTCTTCATCGACGACAAGCTCAAGAAGGGCGTGAAAGGGGTGAGTGCGTGCGAGGGGTTGTGTCGCCCCACTCTTCATGTGACGCTAGTAAACCAGACTCGGGTTGGTCTCTTAGACGCTGAAAGCTCTGACAGTTGAAGGAGGCCCCGTCGGGGTCGAATGTTGGGCGGATGCTGTTCAGGAAGGGTTTGGTGAGAGCTTTGTGTCCTCTTCATTAGCACGTGATTTGGATTGTGCACACGCCAAGCACTCCGGAAGTGGTCAGCTCTCGTGCACAACAGTAACAGTCGGCGTTTCTGTGTGTGTGTGCAGTTGACGGAGCAGGAGGTGGAGACCATCCTGGACAAGGCTATGGTCCTGTTCAGGTTCATGCAGGAGAAGGATGTGTTTGAGCGCTACTACAAGCAGCACCTGGCCCGGAGACTGCTCACCAACAAGAGCGTCTCCGACGACTCGGAGAAGAACATGATCTCCAAGCTCAAGGTGAGGCTGGGGCCGAGGGGAAGGGATGGGGGGGTGGGGGTTTGTGTGTGTGTGTGCGTTTGTTCCACATCCTCGGCATGATGCCCTGAAGACAGTTACAGCTATCACTCACTGTTCCGTGTGTGTTGGTGTGTGTGCGCAGACGGAGTGTGGCTGTCAGTTCACCTCGAAACTGGAAGGGATGTTCCGGGACATGAGCATCTCCAACACCACCATGGATGAGTTCAGACAGCACCTCCAGTCCACGGGGGTAGGAGCGCCCACACGTCCTCCACACCACTGATGATGTACAGTAGGGTCCAGGAGACTGAGATCACCGCAAACACTTTAAGGGGGGAATTGAAGACTGAGAAAGCCAAGCGAGCTCTTTGGAACATTGTCAAATCATGCTCCGATGACGTGGGTCTTAAGGTTTGCAAAAAAGGCATCCCAAAGACATACCAAATACTAAGATATTCTAAAATTCACTTATGTTTTGGCGAATATTCAACTTTTCGTTAATTGTTAATCTGATATTATCATTGGAAATGATTACTTATCTTTTTACTATGTTTGGAACAAATGGAAATATTAAATTAGTGGTCTCCGACAATTTGACCCTTCTGTATGTAGATATAAACGTTTGCTTATTTTTATTTGTGTTTACAGAATTGAATTAATCTATATAATTCACTAACTCCTCCGCCCTCCCAGGTGTCCCTAGGGGGAGTCGACCTCACAGTCAGAGTCCTCACCACTGGCTACTGGCCAACACAATCGGCCACGCCCAAATGCACCATCCCCCCCTCCCCCAGACACGCCTTTGAGGTGTTCAGAAGGTAGGAGGCCTGATCCACCCAGACAGGAACCTGGGATTCAGTCCTAACCGAAATATACCCAAATGTCTATAGATATCTTTCTTTTTCGACATATACATGTACAAATATAACATTGTGTGTATACATACTATATATAGAGAGAGTAGTAAATAAAAGAAACACACCTTTTATTTATTCAGGAAAATGTTACATTTGTATGTATTGGAGTGATGCCCAACATTGTGTGTGTGTCCTCCACCAGGTTCTACCTGGCCAAACACAGCGGCAGGCAGCTCACTCTCCAGCACCACATGGGCTCTGCTGACCTCAACGCCACCTTCTACGGGCCCATCAAGAAGGTACGCCACGGGGCCCGTTGGCCACCATGACCGCTTCAGGTCCCGTCTGTCCGCGTCTTGTCTCTGTCTTGTCTGTGTCTCGTCTGTTCCCATACTGTGTGCTGTCAATGAACACAAGGCGTGGTCGGTATGATATTAAGGAGTGAATGGGTTATTCCCTCTATCTTTTTCTCTCTCATGTTGCCCCTCCTGTCGTTCCCTCTATGCCTCTCTCTACCTGTCTGCCCCAGGAGGACGGGTCGGAGGTAGGAGTGGGCGGGGCCCAGGTGACGGGCTCCAACACCAGGAAGCACATACTGCAGGTGTCCACCTTCCAGATGACCATCCTCATGCTGTTCAACAACCGGGAGAAGTCCACCTTCGAGGTAGAGCCTGGTTTGGCACACACACACTTACCCTCTGTCGCAGTCACTCTCCCCCTGTCAGTCATTGTTGAAAAGCTGGAAATGTTTAGTGTCTTAGTGCTAGTTTAACCAGTCCTCCTCCCCCCCGTCCCCCCCTTCTCCTCCCCCCTGCAGGAGATCCAGCAGGAGACAGACATCCCCGAGCGGGAGCTGGTGCGGGCGCTGCAGTCCCTGGCCTGCGGGAAGCCCACCCAGCGGGTCCTCACCAAGGAGCCCAAGTCCAAGGAGATCGAGAACGGCCACGTGTTTACAGTCAACGATCAGTTTACCTCCAAGCTGCACAGAGTCAAAATACAGACAGGTGGGATGTCCTCCAAATCCCCCCCCCCCCCCCAGTGTAGATTTGTTTCGTATTCGCCTGTACTGATGGAACCCCCTGTGCGCCCCCTCCCCCCCCAGTGGCCGCTAAGCAGGGGGAGTCGGACCCCGAGAGGAAGGAGACTCGGCAGAAGGTGGACGACGACAGGAAGCACGAGATCGAGGCGGCCATCGTCCGCATCATGAAGTCCAGGAAGAAGATGCAGCACAACGTCCTGGTCGCAGAGGTGGGTGGGACACGCGCGACGCTGCCGCGTTCGACTCAAACACCGCCACCGCCGTTTCACATGAGGGAATATCCTTCCCTTTTGCTCAAAATAGCTCTTCCATATTTTCTTGATATTACAAATATACATTTTCAATATTGAATATTTCTTTCCATATTTTCTGAGTCTGTCCCAGTAACAAGAGGGGCTGAACCGCCCTCACGTGGCTTCACGCCGGTTTGTGTTGGGAGTTTTCTGAGGGGGTTGTTTGTGTTCACGCCCCCCAGGTGACCCAGCAGCTACGTGCTCGCTTCCTGCCCAGCCCCGTGGTCATCAAGAAGCGCATAGAGGGACTAATAGAGAGAGAATACCTGGCACGGACACCAGAAGACCGCAAAGTCTACACCTACGTAGCATAAAGAGCAAGGGGATGAAAGAAGCGGTGGAGAGAGAGAGAGACAGAGAGAGAGAGAGAGAGGAGGAGGAGGAGGAGGAGAGACGGGAGAAGGTGTTGTTTTTTTTGTTTTTTTTTGGACTGTTGTTCGCATGGACTGGGAAGTTCCTTTTAAAGATAAACGCTGGTAAGCTGACTCATCACCCCTTACAAAAGAAAAATGAAATAAAACCAGATGTAAACGGATTAATAAAATGTCAACGAAAACCAAGTGTCGTAGATGATTTTAAATCAGGCCCCCACTCTTCTTCCCCCCCACCCTCCGTGAGTATCAACATGGGAGGATTCAGCAGCTTCAAGCTTTTCACTGTTTTACCCTTGTAGAGATCAACCTTAAAGAGAATCCCTTGGGAAAGATGTGAATGCACCACATTATTATTATTTTTTTTGTTTTCAATACTGTACAAAAATGAGAAAATGAATTATTAAAAACAAAACAAAACAGCAAATGTGGATTGCTACAAAAAGGAAATAAAAATATTGAATATTGACGTTGTGTGTCCCTGTTTTTCCTGTTTTACATATTTACTTGTCGAACCCATTTCAGACACACCACTTTATTTTCAAAGAAGCAACAGTATAGGATTAAGGACTGGTCAAATAACCTGATAACTTTATATTCATTTAATCATTTGGAAAATGTCCACTCATTGTTTTAACCAGAGCAGTATCTCACAGCAGAACATCTGAATGAGAAACTTAGTCTCAATGTCATCACCCACTGTAGTGTGACACTGCACAGATCCCTGGAGACAAGCACTGGTGGTGTTAGTGACAAGCTGTTCTGGTGGCCTGGGACCTCCTGAGGAAGGTGATGATGTCGACCCAACACCCAGAGCTGTAACCACCTAACATTTAATCTGGCCCATCCACGCAATCATGTCTACATTAGTGTAAACCGCAGTCAATTTAGTTGCAAAATGGCCGTAAATATAATTAGCTACAGTAATATCTTCTTAGAATTGACAAGTGGTGTATTAGAATGATCACCATATCACATCACTGGGTCAGGCTGCTTGCTCTAAATTGGCCAAATACTTTTTAATGCTCAATTAGACCACACGAACAGCTTTCAAGAAGCTGTAGCCCCATAGTGATACAGAGATGTAGATATCTATTCTGGGTAAGTGAGTGAGCTGGCTGGGTCAAATCTCAGCATGGCCACTCAGTTAGGTCTGGAAGAGTGTTGGCTGCCACTGGACTGGCTCTCAGGCCGAGCAGCCTGGGCCAGCGTGTCCAGCCGGGCCACAAACACCTGGACCTCCTCCTGGGTGCTGTGGGTCCAGGCCAGGGGCAAGTGGGCTGGCACAGTGCGGCGGTCTGAAACACACATCAGAGTCACGACGTACCATCAGAGGAAAACTCACGCTTTTCTTTTCCTCAAATAGAAGTGCAACCGAACGTCCCCTGGAAACACTGGATCTGGGATGCTACTAGGATGCTGACAGGACGCCTGCCCACCTTGGAAGAACTGCCCGCTGGGAGTCTTGGCTGCAGCCCTGGCCAGGGCCAGCCACACGACGGTGTCGGCCCCCTGCTCTGCACTCCTCAGACGGGCTCCCATCATCTGGTGGAACTGAGGCATCGCCGTGGACACAGCTGGTCGGGAGGGCATTACCATACCATAACATTGGAGGTTAAAAGTGGGTTGAACAGATACAACTTATACAACATTCTATTGATGTGTGTGTGTGTGTGTGTGTGTGTGTGTGTGTGGGAGGGGAGGGGGGGGGGTACTAACCTGGTGTATCGGCCCAGCCTGGGTGCATGGCAGAGAAGTGAATGGCAGGATTGGCTTTGGCCCAATACTCAGTTAGCACCACCTGCTGTCTCTGTAGGGGAACACACGCAATCACCTGAGACTGAGCTTTATTTATTACCTCCTTTTCTATCTCTATTTCATCTCGCCTAAGATAACAAGGGATTGCTCTACAGTGCCGAGTATATTTGGTAGCGGCAAATGTTTTTTAGGGAGGAAGAAACCCTTCTACATTCAATGGACTTTTAAATCCAACAAAACTGGAAAGCGTTGAACAAGATCGTCTCCCTTCCTCCCCCACCTTGTTCTGGGCATAGACCATGGTGCCGTCGAAGCGAGTCCTCTCTGTCTGGAGGTCATCTGTGCACAGCTTCAGGACCAGCATGCCTCCTGAGGACACAGTGATCTGACCACCCGGGAAGAGACAGCCAGTCAGCAGGTGTGTGTGTGTGTTTGTACGCGTGTGTGTTTGTACGTGTGTGTGATTGTGTGTTGGTGTGTTGATGCACCCACCACTCTGGGGTCTCTACTTTTCTGCAGGAGTGGGAGGAGGCTCTGTGTGAGGATGTACACACCTGAGAGAAAAGACAAACCACATCACGCCCACACAAACCTCTGACACGGTATATTGGTTCAAAGGCCCAGGCCCATTTGAATGGTGGTACTCGATCCAATGGACTGTGGCTCCTAGTTACTCCAAAGGACTCATCAGTATGTGGTTTGTGAAATGGGGAAGAGAGAGGGGGGGGGGGGGTTACCCAGGGTGTTGGTGGCAAAGTTTTTCTCCAGTCCCTCTGTATTCACCTCTCTCTTGTTCACCATGCAGCCAGCATTGTTGATCTGACATAACAGAGACCAACATCCTACGTAATACAGTAAGATGATTGTGAAACCAAGCTTATCTAAAGTATGTGTGTGTGCATGTGTGTGTATGTGTGAGTGTGTTGGAGAGGATGGGGGGGGGGCCTGCTCACCAACACGTTTAAAGATGGATACTGCTTCCTGAAGGCCTCTGCAAACTCCCACACCTTACGCGTTTCAGACATGTCCAGAACGTGGACATGTACTTCCTGGAATGAAAATGAAACATCATCCAATGCAGGTCTGTAGTCGGGGATCTTCAAAAAACACAAAATGCACACACACACAAACACACACACTTTTCCTACTCACCGTGTTGCCTGACTCCTTGACAATATCCGCCCTGGCGTCCTCAGCTCTGTCCTTGTTCCTGCACACGATGTGGAGCGTTCCCCCTGGGGGGTTCCAGGGATCCGACACAGAGCGTCATGAGACAGCAGGGCTTCGAGCACAGAACAGTACCATCATGAGACACATCCCCTCCATCTTCCCCATAGCTCCGCCTCCTTACCTTTCTTGGCTATGGCCATGGCAGTGGCTTTCCCTATGCCACTGTTGGCTCCTGTGATCATGAAGGACCTTCCCACCACAGACAGGTTCAGCTCCTCAGCCACAAAACTTCTGGATTCTGCCTCATATCCACTCCTGAGGAGGAAGCGAAAACAATCCATCAACCCCATAAATGCATGTACATCAGTAAACGGTGTTTGTGTCATCTTGAGGGAACGATGGAGACAACCGACAGCACTGCAATTTGCAGCAAGCTTGTGTATTTATGTGAACTCTAATGGCCACACGGATTTGAGTTTGTCTGTGCACAATGATTTAGTAAGCTCTTAGAAAACTGGTCAGCTGTTGGTGTGACTGCCTACCTCAAATGACTGGGCACTTCAGCTGTCAATAGCACTATTGTTAAGGGAGTGAAAAGAAGGTTTGTGTGCGTGTCGGTGTGTGTGTGAGAGAGATTGTGTGTCTGTCTCTGAGTGTGTGTTACTTAAAGTACCATGCTGTGATCGATACCATTTATGTACAGCTAATAAATACTTTAACATCTACTTAAGTACAATAAAGAGGTTAAAGTAATAAATGTTAGTACATTTTTTTCGAGATCATACGTAAAAGACATTGGGGGTTACATGGTGAACAGCTTAATTAGTAAACAGTTATTTTATGTATATCTAAACTAGGCTACATGTTAAACTGTGAAAACGGACCATGCATAAACTTACCTCGTATATTCGTGAATTCCTTTTAAGAACCAGACGATATTGCGATACAGAGACATTGCTTTTCATGATCAAATAGCCTAAGCCTACAACAAACCTAAAGACGCCCCATGTAGGCAGCAAGTACTAACCACTGTAGAAACTTACGTCACGTGCATTTTGGAGTGCTGCTCTCTACCGACGTCAGGAAGAATGACCATTGGAATTGCAAAACATATTCTGGTCTTCTGACCTAAACCCATTGTTCATAAAGCCTGACACGTGAAATAATATTTATTTAGTCATAATTTTCATCTCTTAGATTTTTGCAAATACGATATCCAATTGAACAAATTGGCCTATAGGCCTACGTGAAGGCTAATAAATGAAGTTATCCATGACAAGATTTAATAACTTAAAAATAAATGAAGGTTGTTGTGTATATGTTTGCTAGCCTGTCAAGAATTTATAGCAACAGAAAAAACGTAGGTGTCCTGAACACCTCCTTGTGCCACAGGTGGGTCTGGGAACCGTGTCTGGAGGTTCCACCTCGGAATAGACCGAAGAGGGAGGAGTTTTCCAACTTTCACACCGGAACGACCATTCAGAGAACGACAGCAATGAGCTCTTCCGAACTCTCTAATCCGAGGGGTGGAGGGTAAAGTGTTTTACGGGTATTTTATTGGCAATTAACTGAATAGGATTATACCTCTTATCAAGATGGTGAGTAAGTGTTTTAAAACTTATTTTATGTGAGCAAGCTGTTCCAATGATGAGTCAGATCTATTCCGTCGGTAACTATATGCACCTGTCGCTTCTGGTTGTTTACTAATAGGCTAGGTGTCAGGTGAAATAACGAGACAAGAAAAGTGAATGTAACTGTTGTCAGCATAAAATATAAACTATAGGTGCATGGTAAATCAACATAATGAAGTTTTATTTAAAGTATACTTTCTACGTTTGTTATATTTTTGGGCGAACTATAGTCAAACCTGATGTGTAGCCTATTTCCTCAACCTGTTGCTTCGGTAAAAACATGGAGGTTACATTACGGGTGTGACAGGTTATTTCACTTTTTGTTGGTGATTCGGCCCCTCTAGCGTGATGTCCATCTGCCTAAGTCGGAACCACAGAGGGCAACTTTCAGTTCTTCACAGGTCTACTGTACTTTGACAGGCTCTGTGTATTAAAGAATTGTCTTAAAATAATTTTGCTGCCATTGTCTTCAATAGGCTGTAGCCTTACTTCACTGAATCAATTGGTTTTAAGACTCAAATTTAAATTTAGAATGCGTAGTATGCAGGCCTATGTTTCTCTTTCTCCTTTTGTCATCACCTTTCTTCCTGACATAGCCTGTAACATGAATCTCCGGGCAGAACATTTTCAACTATTCAACTCTTGAGTTCAACTCTGTTCAACTATTGACAGCAAGTCAGCAACACATCCGCAACAAAATGTTGCTTAAACATTTAGTCTATCCTCTGAAGTCCACAATGAAAGGAAGATGAAATGGGAAAGCGTGCAACGCAAAATAGACTTCACACATGGCAAATGTATGTCAAACACAACCAAACAAATCAAGGAAACACTCCGTCTAAACATTTGAAACATCCCTTCTTACCTCCTGTCTTTATCCTTAGAAACAAAAGATGATAGAAGTTCAAGACCAAGTCCCCCTCGTCTTTTCCTCGCTTAATTTATTTGTTGTTGACTTAAATTATTCTGTAATTGTAGTCCACACTGACCAGACCAATCTCTCTCTCTCTCTCTCTCTCTCTCTCTCTCTCTCTCTCACCCTCTCTCTCACCCTCTCTCTCTCACCCTCTCCCTCCTCAGATGCGCTTCCTGTTGCTCTTCAGTCGCCAGGGAAAGCTGCGGCTGCAGAAGTGGTTTGTGACCATAGCGGAGCGCGAGAAGAAGAAGGTCATCCGAGATATGACCTCCATGGTGCTGGCACGGAAGCCACGCTCCTGCAACTTCCTCCACTGGAGAGACCTGAAGATTGTTTACAAGAGGTTAGCCCACAGTTAGCCCACAGCCCCCCATCTCAGCGTCCTTCCTCACCACTTCCTCATTGTTCCTGATTGGCTTCCCTTGTAGGTATGCCAGTCTGTATTTCTGCATCGGTCTGGAAGACCAGGAGAATGAGCTGTTAGGCCTGGAAGTGCTGCATCGCTACGTGGAGCTGCTGGACCAGTACTTTGGCAGCGTGAGACATTATTGTTCTTCCATTGTTCTCCCTGCTGTAAATCACTGGCAACTGTATGCACGCATCGCCCTGAACTGGGAAAATAAATACATTGTCTTAAAAATGTTGATCATGTGTTGGAAAGATATCAGCTTTTTAGGACTACTACATCTAAATTCATTCGTGGGAGATTTTGCTGGTGAAATGTGGTTAGCGTCTATATTGGCTTATTTAATGCAAAGACTTTCCCTCTCCAGGTGTGTGAGCTAGACATAATCTTCAACTTTGAGAAGGCCTACTTCATCCTCGATGAGTTCCTGATGGGCGGGGAGATCCAGGAGACTTCCAAGCAGATAGTGGCTCGCGCCATCGAATCCTCAGACATGCTGCAAGAGGTGAGACACACACTCGCATTCACACAATGAGTCGCAAAATCAAACACACAGACTTAGTGTGTGTATTGGAGTTGCTTATTATCTGAATGTTAATCTCTTAGCTTGGAAGGATTTATGCATTCCTAAAATATTTGGTGGCTTGATGAAATTCCTATTTAGACGGTTATTTCCATAATTGTACTGTTTGCTCTCACAATGAGGAACAACAGTGGGGATAATGTGAGATCAGGATCATTTTCTTAATGCTTGCTTTCCTCCATGTTGGAGTGGTTCTGTCTTTTGATGTCTTTTGACAAATAAAATACCAAAAGGAGGGAAAGCAAGTCATTGGCAGGCGTATCACTCATTTCCCTGGTATCCTAGCAGGGCTAAATTAGCCTGGTAATTCCCTGGTGTGTTCTCTTTCGTCCAGCTGTTGGCCGTCTCATCATGACCCAAATGAGCTGGTGCTATTGTAAATGGGGCCTCTTTCTTTCCGTCTCTCGTACCCCCTCCTTCCCTGTCTTTCTCTCTGTCTCTGCTTCCTCTCTTTTGAAGCGAGCGAAGAGGTGAGTCAGAGGCAAGGCTGCACCCATGGCGGGGATGTTCTGACCGTGTAGGTGTCTTCTAGAGCTTGGGCACACCCTTCCCTTCCCTGTAGTGGAGCATCTCTTTGGCGGTCGTTCCCCTCTTCGGTTTCCAGCCCATATTTGTGTGCTTCCCCCCCCCCCCCTTGCCGATGATAAGGAAAGATGTCTAACCCCTCTGCTCTAAGTGACAGTACACCCTCCAGTATAGCGTGGGCTCATTCTCATCGTTATGCCTTCAGGCGGACAGCAGTGACAGTGATTGGGTTGAGGTGGAGCTGTTTGGATGGCCTTGAGTGTGGACAGCAAGGTTAGAGGCTCTGCTTGTGCCTTACCAGTGTGTGGTGCTTCACCTGACCCCCCCCCCCCCCCCCCCACACACTTCCGTCCTTTTGTGTATTTTTCATTACAGATCCATGCTGTAATTGTGTGACTGTGAATATTAGTTGCAGTGAGTGGGGGGGGGGGGGGGGGGGGGTGACATCGTTCTCAATCCTATTTTCTTTTTTTAGACAATGGAGGAGTACATGAGCAAACCTGCTTTTTAGGACCGACGGGAATAAAGCCATCCACATCACAACAAAGGGAATGACGTTCAACATCACAGTCTGTTTTTGAACCAGACCTAGCTGAGAGTCTAAATATAGCTATAAATATATATAAAACCTTTTTAGCAATATTATGAATTTTCTTCAGAAGAATGCAATTTGTGAATGAGGTACATGCGTCTATGCATTGTCTTGGCCATGAGTACTGAATACGTTGCTCTGGTACATGCCTGTAGTCTTTTGAAGGAATATAGAAGAAAGTAATGGGGATTTAACATTGTCTGAAGGAGATAAAGAAATATGAAGATATTACATGTTGACTTCCATTGCTGTTATTTAGAAGTGCTTTTAAATGTTTTTAATAGACTTTGTTTATGAATGCCATGTGGTAGCTATTTATAATGCCCTCCAAAATGAATGACTGTTTTCACAAGTGTGTTGGGTGAGCTTGGTTAGACGTGTGTTGGTGTGGTTAGCAGGCGCTTGTCTTTTAAAGGGATATCAGTGCAAAATGTTTTATTACAAAATAAAAAATTGTTACGTTTAAAAAGTGTCAATAAAAAATAATATTTTGATATCTAACTTGTCTTGGCATGTTTCGAACGTTTTGTTGCGTTCTCCTTTTGGTGGGAGCTGTCCAATGTGCTGCATGACGCTTCAGAAATGAATCTGGTCATTTTTGACACACAACGCCACAAACGAAGACACCGAATTAATTATTTGTGTTGGCGATATTAGCCTTGGGAGTGTCTTTACTAAATAGGCCGTAATTTTTTTAATTTTGACATTTTTAAATAAGGCAACATAACGCATCAAGGAGAAAATAATCCCGCTTATGCTTTATTTATCTCTGAGTCATCACACATTATTGAACACGTACAAAATGGTTTAAAAATGATAATATAGGCTTTAGCACAACAACCGATATAGTCCAACGATCACAGAGCTTGCAATATGGGTTGGAAGAAGGCAGGCGACGGTCTGACTACATCATAAATAGTTTTCAGAAATGTAGATTAGAACAATATTTGGAAACCCACAAACCCTGATAACATCACGAGTCACGACAAACACTCGTCCCCAGCCCAGCCCAGCCCAGCCCAACACATACTATTATTGGTCATATACAGTATAGGCTATATTTCATATTTTACAAATTGAATGTAAACTATAGAGTACGGTCACCACCAGACTGGTTATTTTGAGAGTATAAACATTACTTTAAATTCATATTTTAATAGAGGATATCTCGTTGTCGTCGTCTCCGGAGCTACATTCCTCCAATAGGTTTTCCGTGGAGTTCCTTCCCGTCGTCTTTCTGAGGGGCAGCAGTTCCCTCAGCGATCTCGTCTTTCATCTGTATCTCCGTGGGCTTTTCCAACACCTCCATGGAAGTTTCTGCATCTCTCTTCGCCGGAGTGCTCTTTTCAACGTCTGCTTGGTCGAAGTAATCTTTCATCGCCTGTTCGTACAACTCATAGGGAAACTGTCCGTTTGCCTGAGACTGAGTGTCGCGCTTGGTGATGGAGTTTGGATACCGTGTTAGTATTTTGGCGGCCAGAAACACCTCGTCTTCATCTACTTCGTCGTCTTCGTTGTCGTCGGACTGTCTTTTCAGTGGCATCTTGTTAAGCTCAGATAGGAATAAGTTTTCCCGTCGGCCTGAAGACGATGGAGTTTTTGCTGGGGCAGGTGGCGCTTTAACCACAGCCGGGACGGGGGGTGCAGGAACTCTGGCCGGGGCAGCGACGGGTTTGAGCGGTCTCCTCACGGGATATTCATTGCTGATGGTCTCTACGCCGATGATGTTCAGAAAGTCCTCTCTGTCCATGTCCTCGGGTGCAGGTTTAACTGGTAGCCTACGGCTGTAATAACGGACCCTCGGCTTATTGGTCCTGTAGCGGGGTGTATCTTGGGGCTGACGGTCCAGTTTCCTCATGTCTTCCGTGATCAGCATGTCTATGAGCTCGTTCGGGGGGATATGGAGCTTCAGTGACATCTCCAGGAGTTCATTCAGCGTTCGGGGATCGATCAGGGAGGGGCGGATGAGTCTCTTTTTGTTATCCCTCTTCTGGCTCTGGTCACTCATCTCGAGGATCTTCAACAGGTAGTAATCCACCAGTTTCGTATCGTCATCGGGATGGTCGTCCTGAGTAGCCCGGCGTTGAATGCCTTCTCCCTCGATCTCCTCTTGTTCGTCTGAGGTCTCCCCCAGCCCTCGGTCGAATTCTTCGTGGCTCCCGTTGACCACCTCCTCCGTCTCCACTTTCTCCTCCATGGGTACCCACTCCTCACCGCCGGCCACGTCCTCGTAGGCCAGGTTCCTCAAACTGAACATGTCTTCGTCATCATCGTCGTCGTCCTGGAACACGTCTCTCTTTTGGCCGGTGGTGGTGGACATGCGGCCCAGCTCGTCGAAGATGGAGCGCAGGTTGGCAAGGCTTTGAGGGGTATACTGCTCCTCCAGGTCTTCCGTGGCCCGCTTGTACGCGTCGCGATTCTCCTCGTCTTCGAACATCAGCGGGTACTTTTTGTGTGGCCTAGGGAAGTTGCCGTAGTCCGCAGGTGCGCTTACGGGCTTACCTGTGTCATCTGAGTGGTGCCTGTGCGCGCGGTGGTCGTTAACGGGTGCGACCGGAGCTGGTTTGGAGTCTCGACCGGCTTGGTCTTGAAGGGTCCTCAGCAGGGCTCGCACTAGCTGCTCTGCCGGCATGTCCTGTTTTTGAGCGGGTGGGGATGCTTGTCGGTCTCGCGCGCCCTCGTCCCGGAGCGAGGCCAGCTGAAGCAGAACGCGGAACTTTTCCACTTCGTCGTAGTCGGTTGTGGGTTCCTCACGTCCCCCGTCCTTGCGCTGCTTTAGGCTTTCAATATACTCAAGGGCTTTGATCATGTCGGAACTGGGTGGGAGGTAGGCAGCAGGGCGCCTTTCCTCACCTTCTCCACCCCGGAGCCTGTGGTAGCGGGGGAGAGACGCACCCTGGACAGCGCACATATGGAGGAGAAAGGCAACAAGGACCATAACTCCACCCGCGGAGAATTTGGGGTGTGACAGCACCATGATATCGCCTTGACAAAGAGAAAGAGACAGAAGGGTAAAACCTCACACAATGCCTGTACCTGCTTGTTTCTTATCATAGGCTACCCACGTTATATTGCATACATTTAATTCAGTATGGCAAATGAATAAATAAAAAGCTTCAGCCAATCTATTATTGCAGGCTAGTGGATGGAGCCTATTTCAGCTCTAGGATGAGTCACCCTCGTTGTCAGGGCAACCTCTGACTTCAGGTTATTGACTTCGTTTAGATCAAAATAAAACGAAATAGCCTACCCAAAATATAGGCTTCATCATCCATTCACCTGTTTAGGTAGGCTATTCGTGGTACGTAGGCAATATTGCTTTGTTGTTTAGGTTCATTAAACCCCAATTCGAAGCATGACAGGATAAGATCAAATGACTTGATCAAATCTCCGTTCGACAAACAGAAAGACTAAGCCAAATGTATAAACATGATTATCCTCGGTTATAAAAAAAACTGCGAAGCTCTCTTCAATTCATTTCTTACCTTTGGCAAACAGCTCAGATGGCAGCAGTGAATGTATACAGCATTTCGCTACTATAGTTCTTCATCGAGCGCGGTTGTTCCTGTTCTGTTTTCAGCACTTGGACAACTCCCCGCGATATAAGAGGCAACACCTGACCCGCGCGTCATCACAGCACATATACGCAATCACCAGCCTGGAGATCCATAATAAAAGATTTAGGCTTTAAGAAATGACATGTTAAGGTGGCCTATAAGGTCTCCTATAAATACATCTAGCTGTCTGCAACAGCTGTATTAATTTATGTAAAGTGGAGTTCTTGGCTGTTTGTGATTTTCTTTTTTTCAATTTGTCTATGATGTTTGCATAGCTACATCTTGTCATTTACAATCCACATTTTTCGTTTTGATGTGTGTGATTCATATATGATTTACAGAGGATTATAGGCTAAATATGATTCCGTATGACACGCTCAGAACACCCCATAAAGTTGACATTATGCATGTTATTATTTACACTACTTAGCCTACCACAAGAGAGGTAAACAATCTGTTTTGAAAACAACGACCTGTAAAAAAATAAAAATCTCCGCCTAATTGATGCCGGGAGCTGGAGGGTTAAACCCACCATCGATGACTCACGCGCCAAACCCATCACCCGCGCTTGCAGCAGAATCGCTGTCGCAGTTGTCTCCTCTCTGCGGAGATATGAGCCTATGATAAACGACTCTACCTATTTGGGCACATCTCCCGCGGTTTGCACCCCACGCAGTTCATTCAGAATGTCTATTGATCAAGTTGCCCGTCACATTAGGGTGGTCCTGACGCAGGTTAAAACCAAAACACGGGCATGACCGAGCAATAACGGTGACCTGAGTGTCGAGACAGGCGACCCATATCCTACTAAGCACTGGATAAATAGCTTGAGCTGGTATTGGACAAGACACTGGTAGTCTACATAGGCCTCTTTGATGTTTGCAAAGACATTCGTTTTGGAGGTTTCAAAGTGAGCCCTCATCACAGCTAAGGACTCCAAACAGCGGTCTCGTGCTTTGCTGAAACACAATACATTGACTCCCCTATAACACACCTGAAGTATGCGTACAGACGAGACCAATATCTGGCCTTCCCACTACAGACGCTTCAATCCCACCAATCCGCTAAAGCTTCAACACACCCCATCCCCAAGTGTTCTTACATTTCAACATTTTACCCTTGTGTCCCTCTTTCCTTATCTCCACCAGAATACTAAGCCTGTGCGGATCCCACTTGATCTAGCCCCCGGCCCTCTGACGTGGGTGTCCATATCCACGCAGATACGAAGACGCCCTCTTTCTTTTGTGTTATTGGAGGCGTTTTTCTTTAACGCGGCGTCAGCTGACTGCACACCAGGGAGATGAGCGAGGAGAGAGCTTGTTGACGTAGGAGACGGATCCATTTGCTTGCGGCTCCAGTGTGCGTGTGCGTGCGTGTGCGTGTCTGTGTTGAGAGATATGTTTGAGTGGTGCTGGCGTTCGCCCCCCCCCCCTGCTGTTCTGACATCAGTCCGTTCATTCATAAAAAAAACGCTCTCTTCCTCAGAGGGGTGGGGCTGCACTCAGGGCAGGGTTGGAGATGTTATTGTGGTGTAGGTCGCCAAAAGGTTTAGAGGCTAGTGATTAAATGACAGTGACTACATTGTAATACTAATTGGGATACTGTGAAAGGAAACAATAAGCTAGGTCTTCGATTGTACTGTCCAAACATAATAGTGATGTGTGTGTGTAACAACACACAAGATGGCGTGTGATGCTTCATTGTTCAATGTCGTGCTTGACATTGACTCCGTCTGTTCTAGAACCAGGGGAGAAGGAGCCTAAAAATGGATCCTGATGAAGACAGAAATAAACATGTTTACGTGCCGTGAAAAATAATGCAGACACGGCTTCTCCTCTGACAGCGCTGTCAAAAGTAGCGTGGTGACAGCAGAAACTAAGTATACCAGGAATGTACCTGGAAGATCCTTTGTGTGTGCTTGCACGTGTGTGTGGGTGTTTGCTGTCATCCACAGGCTACTACAACTCGTCCTTGGGCAACAAAGCGTTGCCATCACAACCCCCCGAAGACTGGTCATGAGGGAAGATCAGATGGCTGAGCAACTGACGGCCTTGTGAACCGTTCAATTCCGACACACACAAACACAGACACACACACAGACACACACACAGACACACACACAGACAGACAGTTTATGGTTTATATTATATCTCCCTTTCTCACAAATTCTCTATCTCTCTCACTTTCTCTGTCACACTCTCTCACTTTCTGTCTAATTCCTCTTTCTCACTGTTAAACTGTCAGACACTGAACGTTTTTAGTGTGTGTGTGGGTGTATTTGATGTGTACCAGCCCAGTCTTTACAGCGGATGTGCCACCCCCTGTTGGAACTTGGACTGGGAGTAAATTAGCTAAATTAATAAAAGTGAATTAAACGTGCTCACAGTCCAGATAGTGATAACAGTCTCTACAGAGACTACAGTATATTAGATAGATTTAAATGAATGGTCTCTGTTTTTCTCTTCATCTGGTTGCGCCTGACTGGATCCTTTCATAACCTCCTCCTCTTCTGCCCTTCTCCTCAGTCTTTCTAAAGCCACAGCAGTTATTGAGATTGAAAGGTAAAGTTTACTGGCTCATCAGTCAGCAGAGGTGCCAGTCAAATCCAAGTGTTGTGTGTGTGCATGTGTGCGTACACGTGTTTTTGTGATTCTCATTGTTGTTTTGACGTCAGCACCTGGACTCGAGGCTTTCAGAAGCGTGAGGTGCTGTGGTAGCAGCACGATTGTTTTGTTGAGAAAAATATCGACCTTGATGCTGTCAGGCTCTATTCAACTATGCTGCTTTTAATTGAATGAAACGAAGTGACGGAAGGAGTTAGAGAGCGGGAGAAACAGCGAGACTGTGTGTGTGTGTGTGTGTGTATGAGTGTGTGTGTGTGTGTGTGTGTGTGAGAGACAGACAGTAAAAGAGAAATGAGTGGGCTGGGACGGTGCTCTTCTCACACCTTCCTTTAATGTCCTCCCTCTCATGAACCTTCTAGACCCTCCTATCCTTCCTCTCATCCTTCTATCCCGTCTCCCCCACACTGGGTCTATGCTGCATGACTCCAGCCCCCGCCTGCGCACCCACCCACCACGGCCAAACGAGGAATGAAGGACGGCAACCGTCTGTTGTCATGGCTCACCCTCTTTTGAACCAAGGTATCCATGGTGATACCTCTGCACACCCTTCTCCCTCTCGCACCCCCCCCCCTTCCTCTGTCTCCCTCTGTGTTTCTGTCTTTCCGTACCACCTAGCGATCTCCTGATCTGCCCCTCTCTAGTCACAGGGAGTCTAATTTTTCTTCCATTTTCCGCTCTCCTGCTCTTCGTGTCTCCATGTTCCCCCCCTCAATCTGCGTTTCTCTCCTTCTCCTTCCTCGGTCTCCCTCCACCCACATTGTTGTTCTGCCCATCTCAGGTGGGTGTTAATGAGCTCCGCCAATGAGGTGATTAGTCGAGAAATATGCAGACATGGAGGAGGGTCGTGAGGTTCGAGGGGAGGGTGGAGGAAAGAGGAGGTGTGTGTGTGTGGGAGGGGGGGGGGTTCAGAAAGAAGAGGAGGGAGTGTGAAAATGGAGGAGAGGACAGGATAGGAGAGAGGGGGAAAAGGTGAGGGTGGAGGAGATGGAACAGAGAGACACTTATTATCTCTGTCATGAATAATGAGTCCCATACTCTTGGTCACCCTTCTCATTAAAAAGTGACAGTACAGTAAAATTCCACCAGAATGCTTGTGACAATGTGAGGGCACATGGCAAATCTACAGTAGATGGTTCCCTCCCCACCCTAACTAGCAGTCTAATGTCTCTCTTTCTCTTGGTAGTCTGATCTGTCTTGATCTCTCTCCTTCCCTCTTTCTTCAGGTTGAGCCATTTCGATTCCTTCCGGGCCAGTCGTCCCGCGCATTCGTTTTGGTATTTATTCCCCTCAACTCTTTTCTCTCCTTCTCGCCGTTTCTTTTCCTTCTCATCCACCTGTTTTCCACCTGACTTTGTGGTATCTCACAGACTTGACTCGCCACCTTGTCTGTGTCTTTGTGTCTAGCATCCCCCCTTCTCTCTATACCTCCTCTCCCCTCTTCTCTTTATACCTCCTCTCCCCTCTTCTCTCTATACCTACTCTCCCCCCTTCTCTCTATACCTCCTCTCCCCCCTTCTATCTATACCTCCTCTCCCCCCTTCTCTCTATACCTCCTCTCCCCTCTTCTCTTTATACCTCCTCTCCCCTCTTCTCTTTATACCTCCTCTCCCCCCTTCTCTCTATACCTCCTCTCCCCCCTTCTATCTATACCTCCTCTCCCCCCTTCTCTCTATACCTCCTCTCCCCCCTTCTCTCTATACCTCCTCTCCCCTCTTCTCTCTATACCTCCTCTCCCCCCTTCTCTCTATACCTCCTCTCCCCCCTTCTCTCTATACCTCCTCTCCCCCCTTCTCTCTATACCTCCTCTCCCCTCTTCTCTCTATACCTCCTCTCCCCTCTTCTCTCTATACCTCCTCTCCCCTCTTCTCTCTATACCTCCTCTCCCCTCTTCTCTCTATACCTCCTCTCCCCCTTCTCTCTATACCTCCTCTCCCCCCTTCTCTCTATACCTCCTCTCCCCCTTCTCTCTATACCTCCTCTCCCCCCTTCTCTCTATACCTCCTCTCCCCCTTCTCTCTATACCTCCTCTCCCCCCTTCTCTCTATACCTCCTCTCCCCCTTCTCTCTATACCTCCTCTTCCCCCTTCTCTCTATACCTCCTCTCCCCCCTTCTCTCTATACCTCCTCTCCCCCTTCTCTCTATACCTCCTCTCCCCCCTTCTCTCTATACCTCCTCTCCCCCTTCTCTCTATACCTCCTCTCCCCCCTTCTCTCTATACCTCCTCTCCCCCTTCTCTCTATACCTCCTCTCCCCCTTCTCTCTATACCTCCTCTCCCCCTTCTCTCTATACCTCCTCTCCCCCTTCTCTCTATACCTCCTCTACCCCCTTCTCTCTATACCTCCTCTCCCCCTTCTCTCTATACCTCCTCTCCCCCCTTCTCTCTATACCTCCTCTCCCCCTTCTCTCTATACCTCCTCTCCCCTCTTCTCTCTATACCTCCTCTCCCCCCTTCTATCTATACCTCCTCTCCCCTCTTCTCTCTATACCTCCTCTCCCCCTTCTCTCTATACCTCCTCTCCCCCTTCTCTCTATACCTCCTCTCCCCCCTTCTCTCTATAACTCCTCTCCCCCCTTCTCTCTATACCTCCTCTTCTCTCTCTTCCTCTTCCCCCTTCTCTCCCTCCTTTCACTGTTTCTTTCCCTTCTTTCATATTGTGTTATGGGTGTGTAGATGCATGTGGGTTCACCTTGGTTTTATGTCTGACTCATCCTTGTTAGAGGCACCGGGTGCGTGCGTGCGTGTGAGGGATGCATTGTGACGCACTGCCTCACGTCATCAGAGAGAGAGAGAGGAGGAGTGGGCCACTGTTAACGAAGCTCCAGCTACGAAGCGTTCTCTTCTCACACACTCATATGCTGTGGGATGTCTACTCAGTGCCAAAGAATGTAGAGACAGTGACCGACGACATCCAATCCTTGTCCACACACACACTTTACTGAACCCGTCGACAACATTGAGACCACTATGTTCCTACATTATAGGCAGGTTAGGGAAGTGATTGTGCATTCAACATGGCTGATATTCATGGTGGGCTTGTGTGGTCTGGTTTTTTCCATTGAAGTTATTCCCCACGCCCTCTGTTTCTCTATCCCACAGGTCCATTACACAGCATGAGCTGCAGGGGTGGTGTGTGTGTGTGTGGTGGATGTGAAATAGCGTTGATCACACCAGTCTCAGACAATGTTGGTGTTATGTAGCTTATTATATTAAGGTGGCCTGCATGTGTATTCGCGAGAGAGTGTGCGCGTGCGACAGACCACAACAAGCAGGCATTGTTGACGTGTGTGCGGTTGCTCGTGTTTGTTGTCCTGTGAGGCTGGGGGGGGGGGGTTTGAACAGTAGCTGCAGTGGCCACACCCACCCTGTTTTGAGAGGGACGCTATCTTGCAGAGATCTCCAAAACAGTCCCTCCCATCCCTTGTCCACCGCTCCTCTGTCTCCCTTTCTCTCCGTCTTAGCTGTGCGATGGTGCACCCATGACCACATCCCAATATGCCATCCAATGGCTGGATTCCAACCCGCACCCCCCCCCCTCCCCTCCCTCTCCCCACACACACTTTCACATGCTATAAATACCTCGGCGTAGCGGTGAGTCATCGGCCAGTCGTATCGGTCCCCGCTGCGTCTCTCTCGCTCCCCTCCCTCCCTCCGTCCCTCCTCCTCCCGGGGTCTATACACCCTCTGTTCCTCCCCCTCTCTCCGTCTCATTACAGACCTGGCACTTCCTGCCCACCTTCACCTTCACCCCTGACCAGCGTGGAGTGCAGCCTATCACAGCCCTCGTCGAGCCTGTCTGGCCAAGTCCCATTCCTATAACACGGCATCTTTTCTGTAACCCAACTCCAATACTGTCTGTTCTCTATGTTGCTTTTCTTGTTGTTCTTTGGTGTTGGTTTCTGGGTGCCTGACCGGTCCAGGCCTTTCTCTGTGAAGAGGGTCGTCTTGTTATGTTCAGTTAGTCTGCCAAATATTTCTCCAGAAGGCTGGCCCTGTCCCACTGTCCCACACCTACACACCAATAATGGGCAGAGGGCACACAGTAGGTTTCCTACGGTTACCTGTAGGTACTGTAAGTCAGGAAAAATGTGATACCGTGATTAAGTTTGGTGTGTGGAGTGAGGTGTGAAGCCAATGTTTTATAGGTATAGCACTTCAGTTGCTCTTCACAGAAGGGCTCAAGGGAAGTGAACTTTTGGAGAGAGGTGGTGTTGTTGACGTCCATGTCGTCATCGAGGCTCCTTTACCCCACAGTCATCCTGGAAGACTGGATCGACCCAATTGAATGTTTCTGTATAGGCACTCTTGAGGTAAGAGCTGTGCTATTTCAATTGATGTTATATGACTACACAAGATAATGGTGTCAATTTGCGATTTTGACTATTAAAGTGCTTTGCGATACCAAATCCATATTTCATGTCAGATTTGGCATTGTTGTTCCTAGGATTGCTCTCTCTGCTGTGACGTGCTGGACAGAGAGCCCCAGGACTGGGGAGGAAGATATGTCCTCACTTTGATGTAGCTTTCCTCTCAATCCTTTGAGTTTCTGTTGGTCACCTGATTGAACCAAGTAATCATGGCCAAGACAACTTTATATCTTTACCTGCCAGGCTTTGAACCTGATAAAAATGCACAAGTAGAATATTTGATTTTGAATCTGATTTTGAGGATACCTGAGAAGATTGCTTAGTCTAGAATTGAGTTAGTGAATCATGTTTTTTTTTTTTTGCTGGCTAGTAAGGAGTTTCAACTGTGTTGAACTTATATTATTACCCAGCTCCAATCCCCCCCCAAAAAAGCTTCATCCCTAATGCCATCCCCACTAGTCCCTATACCCCAGCGCCTATGTCCCACCGTGGTCCATTTAACAGAGCATCCCTATAACCCAGTCTCCTATATATGCTCCAGCTCCATCTCTATTAACCAGCTTCAGGGTGCTGAGAAGGCCCAGGGACCTACACATGTTCAGCTCGTTCCTCGCTAAAGTTCCCTAAGGTTCCCTGGCTCAGACTGGAGCATGCTCAGCCCCCCCTCCCCTCCCCCCCCCCTAAAGTCACCCCCCTGCCATGAGTCACCTTGGCAAGTTTGGCACTTATGCAGGAAATTCTGGAAGGAGACAGATGACAGAGGAGGAGGGGGGGTGGATGGAGAGAGACCCGAGAGAGGGAAGGAAAGAGCAAGAGGGAGCAAGCGGGACCAGAGTGCACACAAACACACTTCACGATGACAGGAGTGAGGCTTCACACAGCGGTCCGCTTGGTGGTTTTATTTCCCCGCTCTTGTGTCTGTAAGTCAGCCTTGACGGGGCTGACTTCCAGAGTGTGTGTGAGTCACACAGCGCTCCCAGTAGGTCAGGTGGAGGGAGGAGAGAGGCTGGGCACATCAGAGAAGAGGATGAATGATGGGAGGACTGTGTTTCTCACCGTCTCCTGTTCTCGGGGCTACGACAGCCTGTCGACGTGTTGCCGTCGTGTGAGATCCTTTGGGTTCTAAACGTCGCGGTGCATTTGTATCACAGACAACAGACGTGCGGCCGTTCTGTGCGTGTCAATCTATGATGCATCGCAAATCAACACCCCGCCACAGACCATACACGCGCTCGTCCTCTGGCCTTTGTTGCCATAGAAACACTTGCCAGAGACCTCGATTCGAATCAAGTGTTTGTATCCTGGTTTCAAGTGAGCCCACGCGCATGATGGAATTCATAGGTGTGTGACGAACGACCAAACCCACAGCCCACGTCAGTCAGATAAAAGCCTTTCATCCCGTCCTATCGATATCTAGTTCACGTCAAAGCACAACAGACATTGTTTTGGACCACAAAACTTTTATTCCTGTGACAACTTTCCAAGGGCAAAAAAACAATAAATAAGAAAATGGAGAGCACTTGGGAGTAGCCAGCATGTCACAAGAGTCGGAGTCACCCACACAAAACATGAAGTGTAAATACCCCCCCCCCCCCCATGAACCCTCAGTCAGTCACTAACAAAGATTAAATCAGTTTCAAAGAGGAATCACACCTGTACAAGTAGTAAAGCTTCGACAAACTTGGATTACAACGGTCTTTTTCCCCCGAACATCTTTATTTACAGCCGGGAAATTAATTCATTCACTTGCCCAGACCACTCCTTGGTCGAGGCCCAGTTTGTGTAGTCGGATAGTACTGCGATGTGCATCTTCAAAAACACAGGGACAATGAACTTCATAATGTATGCATATATTTATATCTACACAAACTACTTTCCTATGACTTTTTAAGAAACAATGTTGAACTAGCGACAGGCCTCGGGGTTGAAATGGTCAAACCTATGAATTGTGTGGAGGGGAAAATATCCTGGGGAAACCTTACTGGGTATAAAACGGATCTAAAACACTGCAGCCTGCGGTACAATCACCTCTTCAATGAGGACCCCTTCTGCCTGACTCATCGGATGAAGCGCAGGTGGAAAATCCAACAGGAAGTGGCGACCTGGAGTCTGTTACAATTCTTGTATTGACGTTGCAGAGACGTAGCAATGACCCACCATCCCCAAACACAGATGACACATGCAGCACAGGTTCAAATGTACTATTCCACGCCAGTCGACACATTTCCAAGTAGTTCCTCTCAAATACATTGCACATATCATATAGGAGTGTATCAAACATAACAGCAGATCTATATGGCCTATATGCTTGACTTTGATCTGAAATACTTCAGTTGCATGTTGTTCACATATCGGGGTTGATAAGCCCCCTTTATAAATCAAAATATTCATATTCAATATACTTGTAGTGTTTTACCATACACAAATTCGCAAAAAAAGAAATGAATTCTTATCGTTCTTATTTTTTCCCCCGTCATCATGCAAGCATTTTCTTTCAT
Organism: Hypomesus transpacificus; assembly: GCF_021917145.1. NCBI lineage: Eukaryota > Metazoa > Chordata > Actinopteri > Osmeriformes > Osmeridae > Hypomesus > Hypomesus transpacificus. The sequence goes on from NC_061069.1 coordinate 4,525,673, forward strand.
TTGTTTACATATTTTTTTTTGAAGCCCAATATCATCATAAGCTGTCTGGAACATGAGCACATGACGGCCCCTCTCCTAAACGGGCTCCACTGGTAAGTCTGAACCCAACGTGTGCCTGTCCAGCTGTGTGTCTGCCTCTCTCAGCTCCCTGGCTCCTGGCTCCTGCGCTCCCTCCTGTCACAGCAGGACTGAGGGGCCCGCACTAACAGCACTTCCACAGACCTTTCCCCTCTTGCACACACCTTACCAAGGACATGATGTATAATATATAGTTCACATTCAATCTGTATTTCATATTCATAGATAATATAGTAACATTGACTACAGCTATGACATAAAAAAAAGATCAGATGCATGGTTGTACTCAAAAAGGAACGGGGGGGGGAGAGAACATCTTCCAAATGACTATCAAAAACAGACGTACGACTACAATATCTGCTCTTTTCTGCCCTTGGAGACGCCCAAGAATATGAATCATGTTGGTTTCTTTTAAGGACTACACGGCACGTGGCAGAGGGCCTGTTCATCCCAGGCTGGTTCTGGGGCCCCTAAGGGACCTGCCACACAATCCAGCTCAGTGGTTTCAATGCAGGAACACAGAGAATGAACAGGCAGAGGGCGGGCAGGCGTCCAGAGGCTGAGCAGACGTGAGGCTGAGCCAGGAGGGACATCAGCAGGCAGACTGCTGGGCTTCAACTGAGGCCTGATGCTGCCCCCTGCTGGCTGATCTGGAGATTCAGACTCACAAATAGGGCACATGGTCAGATTTGTTTATTTCCTTCCTATGTTCAGCTCTCGAAGCCTCTCTCACCCTGCCAGCCAGCTTGTTAGAAAGACCAATCAGCAAAACCAACCAGTCAGAAAACCAGCCAGCCAGCCAATCTAGGCACATCAGACCTTGACAATGCCACAGGAACTCCATGAAGTCACATGTACATATTGGTCAGATATCACACATCCAAACCGTTCCTGACCCTGCCAGATGGGTCATTGGGTTGGACTCTGGTAACGACGGCAACAATTGACTCCTCCTAGGCTCAAATAGTCCCATTTTCCAGTCACGAATGTTTATTATGTCAAGGACTTCCATCGTTTTCTGTCTAAGCTAGCGCTGGTGCTTCATGGAGCTCTCTCAGGGGCCAGACTGGACGACATGCCCTGGTCGGGTCAGTAAACACAGTACTCTTGACATACAAACCACCTTTGGAGTTTTACAGTACTAACTCCCCCCTCCCCCAAAAAACAAACAAACAAAAAACCCAAAAAACCAATGGTGTCAACTGAGAGAAAAACAAAAAGCCCAAGTGACCGTTAAACCAACCGTCGCAGAACACAGAAGAAAGAGAAAGCAACGAAGGCGATCACGCTCAATCTCTAATGGCTTGGATGCTGATTGGAGACAAAATCGAATAAAAAAAAACATAGAAAAAAGAAAATAAACGTGCGCACAGAGAAAAACAGTGTCACGTAAAACACATACAAAAGACTAGTCCCTTCAACTCGGCAATCAGAGGTCCCTGCAAAGATTCAAACCTGCACATGGACTCAAACCAAGCAGAGGCTCCTTTTCCAGAGCGTCAGACCAGTGTCACCCCCTGCCCGCCCCCGTCAAGTGCCGGGACCACAAGCACAGGCTGCAGACCATGCTGGGGGGAGGAGGGGAGGAGGGAGGGAGGGAGGGGAGGAGAGGGAGGGGCCGGGGGAGGAATGAATACATGGACATCAAGGCTGAGAACAGTCTGTTGTGCAGAACGGTGTCGCTTCCTGCGTGCGGGCAGAGTCTCGCGCACCTCTCGCCTCAGTCGCCATAGCAACACACCCCACGCTTTGAGAAAACCATTGGGCTCTCTCTCCCTCTTCCTGTTTGGTCTTGAGGCCCCCGGTCACTTCCTGTTTTGATGGAGGCTGGTCGGAGGGATGGCGAGGAAGTGCTTGGGTCGTCTCGTCTATGTTGGCCCGCGTGTGTGTGTCAGTGTGTGTTTCAGTGTGTGTGTGTGTGTGTGTCAGTGTATTACCAGTAATCCTCTCACCCTGTGACACAAGGTAGTGGCTTCCCAGATCCTTGAAGGTACGCGTGTGTTTGTTTGTGTGTGTATGTGTGTGTGTGTCTGCACATGTGGGTGTGTACGTGTGTGTTACTTTCCTCCATACAGTCTCTCGATGTCGTCCTGATAGTGGGATTTGAGCTCCTTGCGTTTGAGCTTGAAGGCGTCTGTCACCAGGCCTGTCTCTGGAGTCCACGGCTCGGCGCTCAGACGGATCTTCTTAGGGATCTCAAAACGCTCCAGTTTAGCTGCCGCACACAAACACCCGCACACACAATAAACAACAGAGGCACCAACTCAAAATCCAACTACTTGAAAAGACTGTGTTCATGAGTTGACCCCCTCGAACCCCTAACCCTGATTGGATGATCATCCCAAAGCGTCCCCCCCCTCCTCCTCCTACCAGAGAGGGCAGCCTCGGTGATGATGCGCAGGACCTCTAGCTCCATGTCGGGCCGGTTGCACAGCTCCTCCCAGCTGCCCCGCACGTGCCTCTGTTCCGCCAGCGCTGTTAGCTGCTTCTGGTTGGGCACCACGAAGCCAATCACGTACGACTGGTCGCTGGGGAACGAAGAGATCAGGGATGAGGTTTAAAAGGAGGGGGGGGGGGGGGGGGGGGGGAGAGATGGATAGAAAGACAGACAGATGGGTGTACCTGTTGGCATAGGCACAGATGTTGTCTATGAGAGAGCAGTTCTTCAGCACAGCCTCCACCTTGCCCAGGGACACATACTCTCCTGCCTGCAGCTTCACCAGGTCCTTCTTACGGTCTACACACGACACACACACACACACACAGTTACATGGAGGTCTACGCCCACACACACACACAGTCTGGCTTCTCCCAGGCTCCTCACCGATGATCTTGAGGCAGCCGTCTGGGTGGAACTCTCCAATGTCCCCGGTGCAGAACCAGCGCTGGCCGCTCTCATCCACAAAGAAGTCCTCGCGGTTCTTAGCCTCGTTCTTGTAGTAGCCCATGGCAACGTTGGGCCCGCCAATCAGGATCTCTCCCCTGGGGTTAGGCTTGTCTGTGCTGTGGTAACCTCCTGGAGAGGAGGGGGAGGGAAGAGAAGGAGGGCACAGGAGATGAGAGGAGGTGGGGAGACAGAGGAAGAGACCGGCAGGGGTGAGGGGGGGATGACAAAAAGGTTTGTAGATAAGACGTTGAGCTGTGTGTGTCCCGCTGTGCAACACTGCTAGAGCCTGCTCACCCTCCTCCCAGTCCTTCAGGGTGATCTCAGAGCACACCAGGGGGGCTCCCACCCGGCCCGTGCTGTAGTCCCACACTGAAACACACACACACCAATAAGCACCGCGGCATCCACCAGTCACCCGGGCCGACAAAGATGCATTCACTCAAGCGGCGAGCGACTGCTCCACGCCGAGGGACACGGCGGTTGGCGCGACTGAGAAATGTTCCGGAAGAGTGGTTTGTGGTGTTTAGGTTTGGGAAGGAGCCCGACATGCTCAGCGGCTGTGGTGCGTGAGGCTGTGGTGCGTGACGCTGTGGTGCGTGACGCTGTGGTGTGTGAGGCTGTGGTGCGTGAGGCTGTGGTGCGTGACGCTGTGGTGCGTGAGGCTGTGGTGTGTGACGCTGTGGTGCGTGACGCTGTGGTGTGTGAGGCTGTGGTGCGTGAGGCTGTGGTGCGTGACGCTGTGGTGCGTGACGCTGTGGTGCGTGAGGCTGTGGTGCGTGACGCTGTGGTGCGTGACGCTGTGGTGCGTGACGCCGTGGTGCGTGACGCCGTGGTGCGTGACGCCGTGGTGCGTGAGGCTGTGGTGCGTGAGGCTGTGGTGCGTGACGCTGTGGTGCGTGAGGCTGTGGTGCGTGAGGCTGTGGTGCGTGACGCTGTGGTGCGTGAGGCTGTGGTGCGTGAGGCTGTGGTGCGTGACGCTGTGGTGCGTGACGCTGTGGTGCGTGACGCTGTGGTGCGTGACGCTGTGGTGCGTGACGCCGTGGTGCGTGACGCCGTGGTGCGTGACGCCGTGGTGCGTGACGCCGTGGTGCGTGACGCCGTGGTGCGTGACGCCGTGGTGCGTGACGCCCCGCCCCTTACTCTCGCTGATGGTGCCGGCTCCGCAGGTCTCAGTCAGCCCGTAGCCCTGGCCCACCGGGCAGCACAGGCAGATGTTCATGAAGCGCTGCGTGGCGGCCGACAGGGGCGCCCCGCCCGACAGCAGCACCCGCGTGTTCCCCCCCAGGAGGGAACGCACGCGCTTGAACACCAGGCTGAGGTGGGGGGGAGGAGAAAGGGAGAGGCCAGGAAGGAAGGCAGGGGGGAAGGGAGAGGGTTTTTTTAGAAAGGAGGTTTCGAGAAACGGAGAGAGAGGAGGGATGAGATTGACGGACGGAGGAGCAGAGAGCAATTACAGAGGAGGGACACAGAGTAAACACGGTAAGTCATTCAGCACACTCTGCTTCATATAGGAGCGTGTGAGAGTGTGTGTATTTCATATTGCTTCTGCCTCCCCAGGCCTATCCAGGCAATATCAGGACTCACTGTGTTTGATTTGAATTGAGCAAGGGTATAATTACCGGCCTGTAATTGAAAATACTTCCTGTGTGTAAGGAGTGAGTGCAGGTGTGCAGGTGTACGTGTGTGTGTGTGTATTACCTGTCACAAAGCGGGGTGCTGTAGCCTTTGGAGATTTGCTCCATCTTGTAGTTGTAAGCCAGCACAAACAGAGACCTCTGGAAGCTGCTCATCTCGTCCACCTTGGTCATGACGTTCTTGTAGATGCGGTCCATGATCTCCTACTCAGCCAGGTGCGACAGGGAGGGATGTTACAGACACACACAGAGAGAGAGAGAGAACAAGAACATTATGCTCTAAAAGAACGGTGTTCCCAAAAGGACTTTGGAGTTGTATCTGACATATTGTCTTTTACTGAAGAAGAAGAAGAAGAAAGCCCAGGTGTTCTTTAAAGCACACTGGTTTCTAGTGTAACAGGTGTGTCTGGAGCTGGCTGTGGCGGGGGGGCGGGGACGGGGGGACGTACTGGTACGGCAGCCATGAGGGTGGGTCTCAGGACACTGGTGTCTCCTTTACTGCCCTTCTTGATCTTGGTGGACTGGAGGAGGAGGAGAGACGAGGGGGGAGAGATGAGTCCGGTGGTGAGGGGAGGAATGTCAGGGGAGAGAGAGGCTCTCTCTCTGTGTGTGTGTGTGTGTGTTCACCTGGTCCGCCAGCGTTTGGGGGGAGGAGTATCCAATGCGTCCCCCATGTGAGATACACACCAGCTCAGCGCTCAGCTCCAGGATGTGGGCCAGGGGCAGGTAGCCTATATAAGTGTCTGTCTCACTGTTCACACACACACGCACACCAGCGTGAAACAGACGGAAAAAGTACAGAGAAACCAGACACAAACAAGCCCATCGATATCTATTGAGACTGGGTTTAAAGGCCCAAGGGCACCACTGTTCTGGTACAGAGCAACCTCATAACAACCCTGGATAAGTAGAACAAGCACCTGAAAGAACTGTTTGGACCGGTGATAACATATCTTGTGTTTGGCTCTGCACTGCTTAGACAAAACCTCAAACAATTTTTGTTTTTGAGACTACTGTATCAATCGCTATTCCAGTTTGTACTTGACTCCTATTTAACGCCAGCAAGATGTGATCAGACTGTGTGTGTGTGTGTGTGTGGCAGTGCAGAGCGAGGAGAGGCGCCTGCTTACTCCAGGTTGGGTATCCTCTCTGCCATGCCTGTGATGCCAGCGATGATGTTGCTATGGGAGATGATGACCCCCTTGGGGATGCCCGTGGAGCCACTGGTGTACATGATGACGGCAATGTCCGAGGGGAGGGGCTGCCGCCGCGGCGACGCCACTGGGGGGGGGGGGGAGAGAGAGGCTGGTTAGAGGAGAGGAGGTACACAACACACACACACACACAGGAGTACTGATGGAAAACAGGGGTATTTTTTATGGCTGTGTTCTTCACTTTCTCTCTCTCACCTTTCATGGATATTACTGGGATATAAATGTATCGACTAAAAACTCCTCTCCCTCTTTCCCTCCCTCTTTCCCTCCCTCCCTCCCTCCCTCTTTCCCTCCCTCCCTCACGTTTTTCAGGTCTGGAGCCCAGCTCCTGCACCGTGTCCATGTTGTGGACCATGATGCCCCGGGGCATGTCGGGCCAGGAGGTGGGCTTCCTGTCCACCAGGATGATGTGCTGCAGCCTGGGGATTTCCAGCAGGATGGCCTGGAAGGGGGGGGGGGCACAGAGAAGAGGACATTTACATTGAGTGCAGATGCATTTTGAGCTGCTACAATAAGCCTGCAACATGACAATCCCAGACATGTCGCCCAAGCCGTTCTCGACATGTTATAGTCGAGTCTGAATGTGTCGTAGACCAGCCCTAGTGGAACAGGCTAGTCCTAAGTGTGTCATCGTTGACCAGCTCCAGATATGCATGCAAGCTGCCAACTATCACTAGACGTAGTCTCGCTCCTCACGGCTCCCTGCTGGATGTGTTCTAGCTGCTTCTAGAGTGTCCAGGCCAGGCGTACCTTGAGGCGGCTCTGCAGCAGGTCTTTGCTGGTGATGATGTGGGTGACCTCCGTCTCATTGAGGCCGTGGGCGATGGCAGCTCCACCCAGAGTGGAGTACAGGGTTACCACTGGAAAGAATCAAACACACCCATATATTCAAATCAATCGAATGGAAGCATCTTTTGGCGCATTTTCTTTTTCCTCTGTGGGTGCTCTCTGCTTCAGCGAGGGGGGGGGGGGGGAATGTTGCGCGAGTGTTACGTGTGTGTGTGTGGGTGCGTGTGTGTGTGCACTCACGTGGGAAGTTGTACATGAAGCAGGCCTGCGCCGTCACGATCCACTCGGCCCTGGTCTCACAGAAGATGGCCACGTTGCGCTGAGGCTTCTGCCCCAGGGAAGCCAGGCCGCTGCCGAAGCACACTGCTGCCTGGTAGGCCTCCTCGTAGCTCAGCCAGTTATACTCCCCCAGGATCACCTGCGCAGGCACAAATAAGGCACCGCGGCTGATAAACGACCGCACTCCGCACTCGACGCTTCCTGGACCTAACGGCCTCGTCGAACCATTTGCTGACACTCTGGACGGACGCGGGCCAGCTGCCCCACAGACGCACCCCTCCAGAGCAGCCCTGTCGGCCGGGCCGTTTGTGCGCCCCCTGCTGTACGCTCTCTGCTGCTGCAGCTCTCCTGAGGAGGCGGGCTGGGACCACAGAGGAGGGGGCGGTGCACGATTCCTCTCGGTGTCCTTCTCACATTCCTACAGCTTAACCCTGACTCGGGAGCGTCGATTCTTGCCAACATTGTGACCGTGAAAAAGTGTGAGAGAGAAGGAAAACAACAAGAGCTAGACTTGCCCCCCCCCCCCCCCCCCCCCCTGTTAATGACTCCCGTGGTGTGCTAATCTCCATATTTGAAACCCCTCCCCTTCCCCCACCTCTGGGACATCCATCCCCCCCTCCTCTCTCCTACCTTCTTGAACACCTTGCCGTTGGGCTGCAGCTCGTCCTCCTCGCTCAGCACCTCTCGTGTGCCCAGGCAGTCCCGCCGGGGGAAGCGCCGCGCCGCAAACTCAAACACCTTGTCCAGGGTGCGCACGCCGTCCTGCATGCCCGCCGACAGCCCCCGCAGGCTGTCGACCGAGCGCCAGGGGCCGGCCGGGTGGCCGCTCACCGAGCGGGCCTTGGTGCGCCGGGCCCGCTCCAGGTTGTCGCCGGCGCCGGAGAACAGGTACCAGGGCAGGAAGGTGATGACGGAGTAGACCCACGCCACAGAGCGGAACACCTGCAGCAGCAGAGGGTTCATGTCCTCCTTGAGCTTCATCCTCCTCTCCCCCTGGATCGGCGGGCGGGGCCCAGGCTCAGGCAGGCGGGGGGGCTGGATAAGGGGTGTAGGACTGGGGGGGAGGGGCTGGATACGGGCGTAGGGCTGGAGGGGGGGGGGGGGCGATCTCTAGGACTGAGACTGAACACACTTCTCTCCTTCAGTTGAACGGAGAGACTGTGTCCCTCTCTCTCCTCGTTTCGTGAGAGGCTGTTTCTCTGGTGCGTGTGGGCTCAGGGGATGTTATGAGCGAGCGATGAAGGGATGGACGTGGGGGAGGGGGGTATGGACTGACGCTGGGTTAGTGGTTGCTCTTGGGACCAGCTTGGGTATACGCATGTATCCGCCCAGGGCTACCTGCACAGATAGAAAGAGAAAGCCAGAAACAGAGTCAGTGATAGTAATAATATGGCAACCAACTTACAGCAGACCAGCAAAGTTGACAGTGACACAGCCTTAACACAAAATCAATTCTCTCTTTTTCACACAAGGCTGGCCCCGACTGTCGGCTTTAGCTTTCCGCTAATGCCTTCCTCAAACACACACATTCCCCAAAATCAACGCTTTAGGGACCTGATCTGGATAAGAGAGAGCCAGCAGTCTTCCCTATGGTCAGCACTCAGCAGTATCGTCTGTCCACTTCCCCTGCAGTTGTTAGCACAACAATAATTGTGCAATCCTCCTACCCAAACAATACTTAAAGGGCTAGGAATATAAACACAAGGCTGCAACTGAGTCAAAACCATCTTTGAAAACAAACAAAATGAACCGCTAGCACTTGACATGCAGCCAGCTCAGCATATTCCCTGCTGTTCTTGTGTCAGTGTGGATCCTACAATGTGCAACTCTTAAGGGTTAGTCAGACTGTGACACATTCCACCACACCTCTGGTGGAGGTCTGGGGCCAGGAGTGCAGGAGGTGGAGGGAGAGCAAGGAAGAGAAGGAGCCGGGGAGAGAAAAGAGTGGTTTAGTGTAACCGCACTAGCCATGCAGCCCTCATGACCTTCACCGCCTCCTCAGGAATCTCTCACTGACTCCAGCTTGCCCAGGTTAGACAGAGGGAGCCCAACTGTCTAAAATAAAATATTTTGCCTAAAAACTATCTTGGACACATTTTCAATTAGGGCATGCCTTGGACGCTGGCCAACTGTAAGGAGAGGCCTGGATGAGTGGAGGAAGCCTGGGTGGGCCTTTCTATAGCTGGCAAGGACAACCAGGTTCTCATGCCATCAGATCTGACCTAGGTCCTCGGACCTCATGTCACCACAGCCCCTCTCTCTAGCCGTTAGCCTAGCAGACACCTGATCCTCATTACCTGCACTGCACCACTTCAGGCCCCTCCCCCATCCCTTCCACACACGCTGCTCAAGTGATGCCAGTGACACCCGCCGCCCCTCCCCGGTTTAGACTGCCTGACATGGCAAGTCGAACCTTCTGCTCTCCCTCGGAGGAGTCGCTGATCGATGACTGGTGACAGCTAAGCAAGCGTGCACCTGACCTGTCACCTCACGTCAATTCAGAGGTGACCTCAAGGAGGGTGGGCGTGTATGAATCACCTGCAAGTCTATGTTCTGTCATGTAGACTGCTCTTCACACTGCAGCAGGACTAACTGGGAACTGAGAACGTGCTCCACCACAGAGACCAACCACTGTTTAGAGTTTGACATCTTATCTTCACAGTGAGCAGCACAATCTCACGGGTTATCTTTCTCAAGGTCATAGACCGTATTAGTAGTTTTTTTATCAGTGTATCTATTTCTGTTATAGATTCAGATTTTCCTAACTATGTGCAACTAAGAGCAGTAATACACAGTAGTGTTAGCTGTACTCCTTGACAGCTATACATTCATTAAACAGTGGTATAAGTTAAAAAAGAACTGCACTTCAGTTTGTCTGACTTCAACTACTTGAAATATTAGTACAGTTACTGTCTGTCTGCTTTGCTGACTGATTAAGCTATCCTAAATTCACACCATGGGCAATACAATGGCATCGTCTGCAGGACCACGACTCTGGGACCTAGAACGAATGTAGTATATGACCTGTATGACTGGTACAAGAAGGCCATATATGCACTTCTTTCTGTCTGACTTTTTGCCAATGTTGTTATCAGGCAGAGTCAATGGATACACAATGATTACGCAGGTAGCTACTACTTGTAGAAAAAAAGAAAAAAAAGAGCATGTGCAGAAATGTTTTGTTGCCATGAAGCAGTTGTCAAGGAGAGGTTGCGTTGTTATGACAGCTGCTGGCAACTGAACAATGTAAGGATGGCCTAATTGCTAGCCTAGCATGCTAGCCTAGCTACATTAGCTCTCAGACTGATTCACAACACGTCTGGAATCTGACATGCCGGTGAGGCATCCGTATTAGCTCAAGCTAAATCCAACATTGTCATTGTCCAACCACATACCAAAATGGGCTGGTTCTGTCACGACATGAAAAATAAACCAACCAACGGAACAAAGCACAACACTGACTCAGTTAACATGCTAGTACTTTTGCTTGGCGAGTAAGCCGGAGTACCAGCCAGCTAATGTGTCATAGTAGCTAGCTTCGACAGGGTGGGTAGACTGTGTAGTTTTCACAAACCTGTCAGCTAAACTAGCTAGCAAGTAGCATAGTGTCACGTCGAAATTAAAATCTTTGCTGTGGTGTTGATGACGAGTGGCTGACGTGAGACTATCTATCTAGCTGTATTCCATTGGCTCTTTTACAACATGTTAAAACAATTGGATGTTATATACTCACCAACACCATGATACATGTTTATGTATGTAGCTTTCAAGCTAAGCTAACGAACTACAAAAAAAAGTAAGAGCTAACTAGCTTAGCTAAGCTAACCAACATCATCATCACATCGACAACATCTGCAGAGGACAGAGACAATGCATTCTCACCGCTTTCTCAGCCGCTATTTCTGTGTCTTCGCGGAATTTGGTCAACAAAGACTATTTTGGTGTCTCACTGGCATCATAGTTTAAGTAAATTTAAAAACGATGACTGTGGCAAGGAATGAGGAGAATCCGACAGATTTTTTATTATTTTGTGTGGGAATCTTTGGGCATCACCGGCCCGTGGTATCAGCCCGGAAGTGATGTTTATGAAGTCGAGACACTTCTCTTGAATGTTATTGGTCCGCTGAAGGTGGCGCGTGCTTGAGGTAGCTGTGATGTCAAAGGGGTTACTTACGGTCAGATGATCCTGCGGTGTGGCGTACAAGATGCTCTGCCGTTGGCTGACTTGAAATGCATTAAGCTGCAATTTATAGATTCGATGATAAATTACATACAAACACACCCACCATGTTCGTCCTTTTTACTTAATCCGTTTTTACCAGATGAGAGTCAAACGTCAATGTGGGCAAACGAATAGACGTAGACTTGTCTCCAATGTGGTGACATGGCTGTGGCTGTGTTCGTGCACATTCCTTGGTTGTAGGCAATGATTTGCCTACAACCAACTCATCAGTCTGTGGATTTTGTCATTAAAGAAACTTTCTCAGCCACCATGGGACTTTTTCAGCAACTTTCTCTTCCTGTTCCAATCTTGTATCCATCTCTGAAAGCCTGAAAGTCTCCTGTAACTAATTCCTGTTTTGACCTGATTTGAGGTTTGTCTCAGACTCTGATGGCTATAAAGTGTAAACAGAGCTTTACAGTGCTAAACCAGTAAACCCCATTTTCGGAATCACATTTTCAGTGGCCTAAACCCATTTGTCGAATCAGACACTCTTGGCAAACCTCAAAACACATTCTCATTCACTAAAAACATTTGGCACTGTGATGCACTTGTGTTGCTAAATGGTAAACACAGGCGGCAAACAGTAAACACAATTACAACACAGTTGTCATCTGTAAAACACAATGATTCAAAATTGTTCACACTTGTTGCTGGTTTGGGACAATGTCAGCTTTCACCGTGGTGTCCGTATACAAGAATGGTTCAACATCAACCAGCAATTTTTCTGTAAATGGTTGCCTTCCACCAAGCAGCCCTTTTCTCATTCCAACTGAAGAGTTTTTATCTGCTTGTCGGTGGAAGGTCTATGACCGAAACCGATATACAAGGGTAAAATTCCTACAGGCAATGGAATTGGCCTGTGGTGACATAGGATCTGGCACACCAGAGGGGTTTGACCCTGTTGTTTCTTTGTTGACACTACTAAGCTGTGATGGTTACTGTAAATATTTTCTTTATTGCTATATGCAGTTACAGTGTATACATAAACACATTTACATGTCTTTGCATGTAACTACATGCCCTGGATGCTGTGTCCACCATTTTTTTCATGCTGTGTCTAATGATTGCTCCATAGTGTTTATATATTGATTTGCTGTGTTTATGATCTGAAAGCATTGTATGAGTTTGAGCACATGTGAAATGGTTTAGGGGCGAGTGCTTGATTTTGCCAGAATAGTCAGAGGTTTGGGAAATTTAGTTTGAAGATTTGTTTTTGTGTTTACAGTTTTGAGAAAATGGGTGACCGTTTCAAGAAATGTGTTTTAACAATTGTGAAACACTTAAGACCCATTCTGGGTCTTTACTCTACTGGGTGGGGTGTTTCCTGTTTGTTACTTTTGTAGTGCAGTTCCTGAAACACTTTATTATGAATAGTCTGGAATGAGACAACCTTTTGCAGATGTTTGCTCTTCTACTCATGTTTTTGTTTACTTCTGACAAATTCTGTAAAGTTCCTTAGTAAAATGTACCTTATAGGGTAGAATTGTTGTATGTTTTGTGTTAACATAAATATTCAGTGACAAACATATGGATGGATGAATCTCAATTTATGCTTAAGCTGTACAAGAAAAAATTGAGTTCTTTTTGAGTTTTCCTTCTATTCATCTACCTCTCTCTCACTTCCTCTTGTCGCTATATTCCTCTCATACTTGACAAAGAACAATAAGTATTCCCACTTTCTCTCTCTCTCTCTCTCTCTCTCTCTCTCTCTCTCTCTCTCTCTCTCTCTCTCTCTCTCTCTCTCTCTCTCTCTCTCTCTCTCTCTCTCTCTCTCTCTCTCTCTCTCTCTCTCTCTCTCTCACACACACACACACACAAACACACACACACACACAGAGGCACATGATGTGTGTCAGTCAGCAGTGTCGTGATCATCCTTGGGCTATTGACACCAACACAATGCTTGATGTTTTGAGCAAGGAGGAACTCTTTCATCTCCTCAGTAAATAATGTGTGTCCAATGTGATAATGTCACAGCACACACATAAATTGCATCCTGGTACAAACAGCCCCCACCCCACCTCCAACAATCAACCTGGGAAACAAAAGATTGACCTTCTTGATGATCATTTTGATCATGATGATCGTGTTTTATAATGCTTTGAATCAGCCTGAACTGATCCATTTAATCCCAATGTGATATTTATTATTATAGGGAAGTTGTACAGTCGTGCACAAGTGAGTTGTTCCCTTAGGATCATTCACATATGCATGTTTGTAGCTCTCCCATGTGAAAGATTTCAGACTTTATTAGCTATTTTGACTTGAGCTTGTTTTGTTTGACAGAAACTTGAATGGAAGGGAAGGTAGACTAAATCCCAGTTTCAGAGAATGAAATAGATAAAGAATGTTAACATTGAGCCTCTGGCCGGGCATGCAGCCCCTTTGACGTCCAGTTGGGCTTAAAATGGGCTGAAGGGGGTGAGGGGAGGGGCGGAGGGGGCTGAAGGGGGCGAGGGGAGGGGCGGGGGGGAGGCTAAAAGGGGGCATGAGGGAAGGATTAGAGAACAAAAGGATCCTTCTCTGTCATCAAAGAGGATCTCTCAGCTCATCCGCAGCTCTCTGGCGACAGTTTTTTTTAAAGGGAGGATGGTGAAGGGAGAGGTGGGGGATGGAGGAGGGGGGGGGGGTGCAGATTTCAAAGTAATCTTTAACTTTAAGCCCCGTCAGTCTTTCTGAAATGCTGTCCCCTGTCCCAGACCCGGCGTTGTCTTTGGCTGCTCCCGGAGGAAAGCCTGCCGCCCTTCTCTTTCTTCTCTAGCTTTTGTCACGGTGCCATTTAAGTGGCATTATTCACTGGCTGGATGACCAAGTGAGGGAACCCTTTTCAGAGGACCAAAAGAAACTGACTTTAACTCCCCAGTTCAGAGACTCCTCTTAAAACAACACCAACTGGAAACAAATACCCACTTTGTTGTCGGAGTTCGCACGCCTATCTGAGAGGCGTGACTCTCTGAGAGGAAAGGGGCGGAGCCAGGGGAGACTATGCACCCCCAGGATCAGGGAGACGAGCATATGCATATCTGACAATGATCAGACAAAGACCCTATACACACAAGCCTTATCTGGACTGTACTGCATATAGCGTCCCATTTCACATCTTCAGATTTATGACTTATCATTTCTCAGTGTCCTTCAAATTGATTTGGCTCATTAAGTGTGATAGACAATTGTCCCTCTTCTCGTCACACAAAAAAGGAACTGCTCTTTTGACGTCCAGCATTGACAAGAGATCTATAGAAGACAGACTCAATCAATCACTGATACCCCAGCAAATGTGGACTCCTGTAGAATGGATGACCTCTAAAGATAACAGAAGTCCATCACAGGAATTTGATGTAGTTGTAGTGCCATGGGAGCTTTTCTATTCATTCATTGTTTCAAATGTTTTATGACAGTCCTTGTTTGTGCTCCCTGGTCCCAGGATGTGGCCCCTGACTGTGTTGGTTTACATGCCCCCAGGTTCCTCCAAGCTGGGTCTCCACAGGCCATGCCAGCTACCCCACGGAGAGCCTGTGTGGAGGTAATCTCCTATGACATTGTCAGGTGGGGATCATTGATCCCGGGTCCCTCAGGTTACACACTCTCTTGCATCCTTCGAAGGGAATTATTGAATAAGAAATTCAAACGTCTTCTTCAGAAAGTTGACAAAGCCTCAAAGGAACCTTCTGAATACTGCCAAAGTGCTGTGAACGTTATATCTTTCTGGTCTAAGGCATTTGATCAATATGCAGACTTGATGAGTGAAAGCCACTCAGCAAATTAACTGGTGTACTTGTTGGACTCAGTTTAATTGAACACCATCAGGATGAGCGCAACTCCCTTTATTTAAAATGCAAACTTAGATTAGACAAACTTCGAATTTCAACAAACACAAATGAAGACAAATTAGTGTTGAATGTGCGCTGCCTATGTTGGCGGAATAACATTAACACGTAATTTAAGAAAATTATACGGTTTCAATTAATAGTGTTTTGAGTTTACATTTACTGTGCATTTGTATATTCCTGCAGGCCAATCACCAGGAGCTTATGCTCTAGGTCACACAGATGTGTACTTCTACACATAGAACTATACACACACACACACACACAGACGGACACAGACACACACATTGATTGATGTGTGAAAAACTATGAGTGTCTCCGGTTTCGCCATGCTCGTACTCCAGACATCTTCGATTTCTCTTGGATTGTTCGGAGGACTACTACGACCCAACAGCGCCAGCTGAAAGCTAGAGGTGTGACGTCTCCATAGATGGTCATACCAGAGCTGTCCACTCGGGGTGGTGCTGAAATGCCCTAAGCGCGGGGAATCTCCCAAGAAGATTACAACGACAAGACTACCTTTGCATTAACACAGCCTTTTTTGTATTTATTTGTGGTTATATATTCCATTTGTGTTTTACTTCTACATTTAGTGGGATATAGGCTTTGACAATACTCAACCACCATGCCTATTAACATATAGCCTACCTTTATAATGAATAATGTAATTACGCCTTGGATGCAAAAATACAACAGGTTAGCCTAGTTTCTGATTCTGAACCGGGATTTAACCTATATAGATATAATCTAATTATGTAAACTTATCTGGCACTGCCTCTGGGTTGTGACCCAGTTGGTTTTAGACTTTAAAGTTGTGATCCAAACGGTTCTATCGGGGGAACGACTGTCTACTGTGAACATTGATTCATACCGGGCAAAGAAGGAGGTGACACTGCTTGAGCGCTGCCCTACTTGCACTCAATCATTTCCTCATCCACTCTACGGTAGAAGACGGTTGACTATGTTGGCATTACCTTATCAAATTCCCATTTAATCAAATTTAGCCTACAAGGCCTACTTCTAATGATGATTCTTGACCGAATCGGTAGATCTGCGGCAATAGTTTATAAGTTATTTTAAATGTTTTGTCTGCACGGGATGTCATGGCACAGACGATAATCTTAGAAGAAATTAATACGTCCTTCCCTTACGAAGAATACGAGTGTAAAATATGCTACAACTATTTTGACTTGGGCCGCCGCACTCCAAAACTTTTGGAATGTTTACACACATTTTGCGAGGAGTGTCTAAATACGCTTCATCTCCGGGAGGACCGAGGATGGCGAATCGGTTGTCCGCTCTGCCGCCATAGAACTCCAGTCCCAGAATATCGAATACAAAACCTCCCTAACAATACTAAAGTAACGGATGATCTTCCTCTCCATGTCGAGGCAGACCCTTTGCCACAGGACAGTCTGCCGTCAGACCGCCCACCTTTGCATCCAGCGCTTGTTGCTGCGTACCGCAGAGAAGAGGCAAATGCAGCAGGGGTTCAGGCGCAGGCGGTGCAGCCTAATGCAACTGACGGCGGGGGCTATGAGAGCTGTCAAAGCTGCAAGCGCGTCGCACTGACCACGGGTTGTGTGTGCGCTATCTTTTCTTTCCTCTCCATGATAGTATTATTGTTCCTGGGTTTAATATTTCTGCTTAACTTCAATAACCCTCCCTCGCCCATCGGCCCTGTCTGTCTGTCTTTAGCAAGCGTCCTCGCCATGTTCTCTGTTATTGTCACGTGGTTAATGTGTTGGCTGAAATACCGACCTGGGTTAGACACAACCGCTGGTTCCGCTGGTAACGGTGACAGAAGAAATGCATTATAACTTCAACGTAATTCGACTAAATAAATTACATTAGTAAGGTATAGCTGGGCCCCTTTGTGTACTAAAAAGAATGCAATAGTATTAATCCATTAGTCACAATAGAGAGGCCCTCTGAACAAGTGTTTCAAATCAATCTCTTCAGTTTAGTTGAAACCCTCAATTATTCTTGCACATCTAATATGGGTTGAATTGAACATTGCAGTCCTAAAAGGGTGTAGTCCGAGGTTGTTGTTACAAAACAGTTCTACAAATAACACAAGCGTCCAATGAGACCACAGTTTAAATGAAGATGTCTCAACATACATTAAACATATTAATCCTTTGAATGATGAACAACATGTCTGCCTGAAAGAGATTTGAATTGTAAGTGTTGCACTACCCATCCTTAGGTTATATAAACTGATGACTGTTGTTGTTTGGTTGGAGTGTTAGTGTCCATGTACTGTATGTCACAATGTCACCCTTTATGCATTAACCAAATAATAAATATCCCATAACTAACTGTGATGTAATATCAATGCTTTTGGATCCGGATGCAGTATTTAGATGGCTTTAAGAGGTCCATCTGTTTTGAATCAGTCTAAGCCCAGTGGTTTATAGGCCCTGTATATTTTCCTTAAGTAGGAACAAGGCCGATAAAAAAGTGCTGTAGATAGCATGAATACACTCAGGATTTCATCGTAAGAGGAACACAGAGTCATCTCATTTTATCAATGGTACAACGGGCTGATGTTTCTAATCATTCATACTCCGGTGTGCGCATTGCAGAAAGTTGCTTGACTCCTCAGAAAGGGAGCGTTCCCATTGATTAGCTGTCACATGTCTGCCCTCCAGTGGTTGGTCAAGGATACTTCTAGGGATCTGTCAGACCAACTCCACTTATGTTCTATCTCCAATCTTAAAATAATTCAGGAATAAAGCTAAATGTTAGTCAAAGTAATACTTCAGTAATTTCTTATGCTCAATTCTTTTTTTGTTTGTTTTATTTCTGCTACCTGAAAGACTGATATTTCCCCCTTGTTGTCTAATGCACTGTGCTGTATGAATTACACTATATCGGAGTGAGGATATCCCCATGGGCAAAGTCCAGATGTAGGTTTGAGTCTTGCTAAGAGACCCGTGGAGGGTGTTCCCGCATATTCCACTCCTCTCTTTTCCATGGTGGGAAGTTTATTCCGAAACAAAACAGTTTTCCATGTATTTTAATGATAACACATTGCCCCTGCCCAGTGTCCACAGAGGGAATGTGAAAATCTTTGTGTTGATCAGATCACATCAGAAGTATATCTATTGTGTTCCTATGTCAATGAAGGGCAACATCACTAAACTGGAGTTGGTATTATGTTGTCCTATGTCCCCCATGCTATTGCCTTGTGTATAATCTGTGAAAGGTTATTATAAAGTCATATCGTTAAAAGATGGTGTCGTCTGTGTCATCTTTCAATTACATTAAATGTTCCCTTGTCCCCTCCTTTTCCTTCCCACTTTTTATAACTTTGTCTCTTTTTATAAAAAATTAAATCAGAGACTTTCTTCCACTTACTTTGGACAAACACCAACCCACACAGACTTGCACATGATTAACCTACAGGATCAGGGTTGTTACGCAACAGGACATTAGCCTTCCTACAGGACCAGGTTCTCTAACAGGAAGTTAGCCATACTTCAGGATCAGAGTCTCTAACAGGAAGTTAGCCCTCCTATGGGACACAGGACAAGAAAGGGAGACCTCCAGCTCAGATGCTCTAAGCAATGTCACCCAGTAATGGGACACATACATGTCCCATCAAAGAGAGAGTCTGTGAAATCTCTCTCACATATACGCAACTATGCACGCTCACACACACATAAACAAACACACACACACGCACACACACCTACAGGCCCATTGCATATGACATGCAATTAGCCTGGAGTAACCTGAGAAGGAAGTTCCCTTATGTTCCTTTTTGATGACCATGTGAGCAATATAGGTCTTGAGGGTACGTGGAGAGAGGACCTGAAGAACACCACAGGGGTCTAGGCCAGGCCTGCATGTTAGTCTTATGTAATTCATTTCAAATACATATAAAAAAAGGTGTAAGTTTTGTGTCCAATAACAATGACGTGCTACAGCTCGAATTAGACGTGAAACAACGGTCTAATTTGCAATACCTATTCAATGTGTCTTTTGGTAACATGCGAGGTCAATTATCCATTCAAAAAAATGCATTCTATATTTTGTATGCAAGTTTTGTTTCCTCAGTCTAATCAACACTCCAATGGAATACTTTTAAAATTTCCTATGCGAAAAAGGTTTCCCAGGGCTAAATATTCCCCGTAGGCCAATACACCCACAGTAAATTGGAATTACGGCCCGTCCTCCCTTAAATCACGTTAAAGTAATGTCTAAAATCATTTAAACTTACTTGTAGCCCAACGGTTATCACTAAATTGAAATCGACATTTACTTTTGATGAGGTCATCAAAGTTTAACTAATTGATTTGGGCCTGTTATACAATTTCAACTACCACACATTTGATTTACCTACATTTCATGTGCTGTTTTGATCCAGCCCAACCACATTACAAAAAGTGTACACATATGACCTCAACTGCATTTAGTCAAAAAGATCCCCATTCTCCCAAAAGACGATGCATTAAATGTCATGCTGGTTTGTGCTAATAAAGCCTGGATATCTTATTGGGGCCTACTTGCTCAACATTACAGACTTTTGTGGAG
Organism: Hypomesus transpacificus; assembly: GCF_021917145.1. Classification (NCBI taxonomy): domain Eukaryota; kingdom Metazoa; phylum Chordata; class Actinopteri; order Osmeriformes; family Osmeridae; genus Hypomesus; species Hypomesus transpacificus. Next base: position 4,545,148 of record NC_061069.1, read on the forward strand.
GCTTGTCTCTCACAAAGTTTGACTTTTTTCCCCTTTTCTCTACGCAATACGTTTCTTCTGCGGCATTTTGGTCTTGATTTTTGTTTTATGCATTGTCTGCAATCGAGCACATTTCTGACTTGGATTTTCCCCTTCCCCAATTGATTTGACACGGGTGATCCAATTTCCCTTTCATGATAATCAAACTTGGTATCATAACTTTGTTTTGTTCCAATTCTTTCTTGTATGAGCATATATAGTTTCCTTATAGGCTCGTTATGTGGCATGTCGGCCCCTATGTATTTTTCTAAGGGGAGATGGAAATGCATCTCACCTCCAGCTTGTGAGTGAAAACGTTATCAGCCGCAGACTGTGCGTCAAGTGACCATAAAACTGTAAAGCAAAGCATTTTAAGTTATTTTGAGGAAAAAAGGTCAATAATAATGATATCGACAATAATTATAGTAATTACAATGATTTGATCCTACGACATACTCACAAACAACAGTAGCCTACAATTATTAATTTATTCTGTCGTGGTTTCATTAAGGATTTCATGCAAAATCTTTTGCAGCGAAAGGAATTCTGAAAGGGAGTGTCAGGTATCTTGTCCAGTTATTACTTTTTCCTTTAAGATGTGAAAATGGTTCTAGCCTTTGAAAGCTTAAAACCCACATCGGTCCTTAATGAAAATACTTTCTGATTCTGAGAATTGCAATTTTTATAAATGGCTCTTAGTAACAATCTTTTGTTGTTCCACTTCTTTACTAAATGCTATTGTACACCCTATATCTGATGGACAAGTTAGGTCCTATTAGGTTAGTGCATTTGCAATAGTTTGGGTTTGATATGTATATTAAACTTGTCTAACAAGGTCTCAAGTCAAGTGATCGCTCATGTGGTTGTGTCAATAATCGTCCATTTGCACGGATGTGTTACACTAACGTGCTGTTGCACTGCGGGTCAGAGTAGCGACTAATGCTGAATTAGTGCTACCATTAGGAGACCATGAAAAGTTTTGCATGAGGAGTGGTGGAACTCTTGGGGAGAAGCACTTCTCTTTGCACGCAAAGAACTCCCGCGTCCATGCCGTATTTCTTTAATAATTTATTTTCACATGGCCAGTATAGGCTAACCGTCAGACCGGTGTCCTTCAGGTTTGGTTAACAAAATCTTATCCTCATTAATCCAAAACTAATATATCCAATAACATCCAGAAAGACAATCATAATATTAATATCATAAATAGGCTACACAAAGAAACAGCAACAGTACAATTGAAATAACATGTCTCACTTATGTCAAAATATTAACCCCAGTGATAAAACAGTTAGGCCTAGGTTGGTGACAAAGACCCATAACCTACATAAAGTGACTTCAGACATGAAAACATAATCATATAGCCCATCATGTTAAGCTTTTCAGACAATGACAATCAATGTGATCACTTGTGGTTGCCGCTCTTCCACATGTTGTGCTTCCGGCCTACCCCGTCGAGTGGTGGGTCCTCTCAGCACGGTACCGTGATTAATTCGGTTAGGTCAGAGCACCTAGGACCGCAAGCACAGGGTCGCACAGCGAACACCCAGAGCTTTAATACACAATCCAATAAAACGTCATCCTTATACCCTAATCAAGTTCGACATTCGATTAGACCTTTGAGCAGGATTGGGCTAATATTTTACTTTGTATAAGTAGCCTAATTTCTACAGTAGGCCTACTTGGTTTGTAGCCTAAATATCACAAACATTTGGGCTTGTAGAAAAAAGAGAGACTGAGAAACTACAGAACAATGCATGTTCATCAAACTACAATGACTATAAAAAGATATTTGCAGATTAATACGAAAACCACACTGTAAAGTAAGTGCGTGTTTTTAGAGGGCAATGATTGTGTTAAGTGACACTCATAAAATCCTGCCAAAGTAAATTCCTTGTCTGTGCAAACTTTCATGGCGATTGAAACCCTTTATAATTCTGATAAAGTCATAAATAATTTCTCCACATATACACTTTTATTGCTTTAAACTTATTTTACTGTAGGCCTATTACCCGCATCCTAACTGAGTCATTTAGGCCCCTCTTTGACATTTTACAATAATCTATGTGCATCACGTTCTTAGGCTAGCCTATGAAACATCGTTCTCATTTAATCGACACATTTAAAATAAAGACTTCAATTTGAGACGTATAATTAAGTTCACAAAACTTGCTACAGCAAAAACAGTTAAGTGTCGTTGTTTAGCACAACTAGGGTGTTGTGTCTGGTCCTGGATCAGTTGTGGAGAAGAAAAAACCTCGAGCGCCCAACAAGTGTGACACATCCACTTGAACTCTCGAGGCTACTGCTGTGGAGAGTTCCTGTTGGCCAATCACAAAGCACCCTTAGCCCCCAGGACGTTCTTCTCCTTAACCAATCAGAGGCCTGAAAGCCCCGAAAAAGAGAGAAGAGCAACAACATATAAAATGTTTCACTTACACACATTTTCTCAATTCACCTCAAGAGTGTCAAAAACGACCTCAGCTGAAAGCGGCCTGCGGTCTCGCCCGATGCAAACTATAAAAAAAAAACTGTTTCTAAAGTTATCACATTGATCATCACGGTGGATACTGACGCATGATCCAGTTCTCGAGGATATAACTTCAGTCTGTTGCCATTTCGACGAGGCACCTTGCTTCCCTCCTCATCCAAGAGTCGTCAAATCCACGGTGTAAAACTTCTGGAGGAATATAATTGTTTCAAGCCTAATTCTGTCTTGGCAGAGGGTCAGGAATCATGACGGCACTTGCAGGAGGCATTCAGAGAATGATGCGACCAACTCCACATCAGAACTACCCGCGGGGAGGATACTCATTGGAAGGTATTGTCAACATTTAAATCGAAAAGTATATTCTTGTAGCCTTTTTCTTTATTACATGGAACGCGTTATAAGTTTGTTGACACATGAGAGTTGAGTTGAAGAGATGCAGTGTCATAACATAATTTCCACTCAATTAGCTTGTAATAAACATGCACACTTACAGTGTTTATGAATCTATAAATGAAGAGTAGTGTGTGTGTGTGTGTGTGTGTGTGGGGGGGGGGGGGGGGGGGGGTACTGTTACTATCAGAAAGGAAACATCAAAATTAAAAAAGCTTAAGCCTTTCTGTATTATTTATACCCTATGCCAGGCCTATTATTAGGCCCACAGCATTGAAGGACTGATCCAGTGTCAATGTTTCGGATACAGTTTTCTATGTAGTCTAGTACTAAGTTATTGTTACTATTATTGTGATCAACTATTGTGATCTACTTTACCCCTACTTTATTCCTTCTATCCAGTCTCAACCCCTTTAGGGCAGGGTCGCGTGAACCAGCTTGGTGGTGTTTTCATCAACGGTCGACCTCTTCCCAACCATATTCGGCACAAGATTGTGGAGATGGCCCATCACGGCGTCCGACCGTGTGTCATCTCCCGCCAGCTCCGAGTGTCCCACGGCTGCGTTTCCAAAATCTTGTGCCGGTATCAGGAGACTGGTTCCATTAGACCCGGGGCTATCGGAGGCAGCAAACCAAAGGTGAAGAGTTTATGAGGCTTTCATACACTGCGGTCAAGTGATATGTGATCGATTTAGTCTATGCGGTAGCAGGGCTGAAAAAAAGTTAAAGAAACAAGTTTTACACCACTTTAAAACATGCTGAAGTAAGTAGGCATAGTTTATGCTGGTCGTCAACAGGCCTCAGTCCCGCTGAGTTGAAAGCGCGGACATAGTAGAATTAACTGCAAAAGTTAGTGGGCCTAGGCTATATTTTATACATTTTTTATGACATTTGTATTTTGATTAGGACTACTGAAACCAAAAAGTCTCGTTAAGCACAATGTTCTTGTATCCTGAAATCACCCAAAATATGCAGCCTGCTTGTGAATTAATAGACCTACATGTATCAAATGTATCTTTAATTTTTGTAACGTGCAGCAGACAACATCACCAGACCTGGACAGGAAAATTGAGGAGTACAAGCGAGACAATCCTGGAATGTTCAGCTGGGAAATCAGGGATAAATTATTGAAAGATGGGATCTGCGACAGGAACAACGTCCCGTCAGGTAAAACATTTAAACCGATATTTGCCTATATTGTGTTGTAGGTTTAGGCTATTTGACTGAAATTAGTTAATATTCGGCTTGTTTATGGAAACTATAATCTATAGGTAGTACAGGCTGTTCTAGGCCTTTAAATTATTGAGTAAAAAAAATCTGTAACGTTTTAAAGTAGGCCCTATTTTAAAACTGAAATAATTATTATTTGCGTTAAATTCTAATTACGTCAAGACTATGCTCTACAACTTATTCCACTCAAGGCGGGTTAAGCAGTTTGCATTTTTACTTTTCAAGTGAGTTCCATCAGTCGCATCATGCGCTGTAAATTCGGTGGAGTCGGGGAATATGAGGAAGATGATGATGAAATCGAAAAGAGGGAATTGGAAGAGAGCGAACGACGGACGAAACACAGCATCGACGGCATTCTCGGGGACAGATGTGAGTTAACGAATTTTATTAAATCGATGCAGAGGCAATGTGAAGGAGTTACCTCTGTGCGAAAAGATGGCCTAGTATTTCCGTCTCAGTTTTTATACACATTTTAAATGTTTTTTTTTGCTGGTGTAGGCCTATGCTATTCATGGCACAGTTAGCCTAATCATGGCCCACAGGCCTATTTCTTACACAGTTAAGGACCATTGAGAAGTTATCCCCTGGTTTAATTTGGAAACATACCCTAAACATTTAGGAAAAGGCCTTAATGTCAGATGCATCATACATTGTATTGTTTATAATGAATTAGGTTGTACAATGCTATTGCCCTCATGCTCTCTCATCTCGAAAATATCCAACTGTGTAGTAGCAAATGTGTCTATTGGGAAATATTATGTTTAAATGGTTTATTGATTTGTTATTGATATGGTAAATTTTAGAATTGAATAGCGTGACAACGATAATAGTATGATTATTTCTGAGTTCTGGCGTGTAGGCTAAAGATATTCCATTTCAATCTTGAATATCTAATACTTTAGGTATCGTTTTTTTTTTAAATGAGGGCCTAATAAGGGACAAATAAAGTAGGCTAATATTGAATCTGGAATTGTCAATAGAATGCAGCTTTTAGTTGCTTTCGTTTCAATCAAAAGCAGGGACAAAAACTATATATTTAATCAAACATTTACACAACTTTTCCATGCCGTAAGAAACGGTCTCTTGCACATAATCTGACACTTGAGGATGAACTTGGGAGACAAAAGCGCGAGAGTCCATTGAAACTCACACTTCGGTTTTAGGTGCACAAAGCCTGCTATAGCGAGCAGCTCAGTGGTGTACAAAAAGACGCCAAATCTTTTCAAAATGCAGAGAGAAAAGGAGAAAAAATGCGCTGACAAAGGCTTAGGAGAAGACATTACGGACCCGCAATGACCGATGAATTATTCAAGGAGTTCGAATAGGCTCCACTCAGACTCATTTTATAGACTGCACGCTCAGAGAAAATGCCCGTTTTCACCTACAAAATGTTCATTTGGGGGTTTATTCAGCGTCAGGCGATGGCGCTTGCGTCACAGAAAGAAAGAGTTGCCCCTCCCAATAAGCAACCCGTTCTCGCAGCTCTTTCTGAACACCTGTTGAATTGTGACCTGTTGAAGATATAAGGAATGTGGCCTCTCTCCTGTAAGGCACAGAGTGATTGTCAAGTCGAAATTTTTCTATGTGGTTGTGGCAGTTGAGAAACCACTGATATTATTATGTGGAATCAAGCATGCTTGTCTTTTGGCCTGATAATTTCGTCTCCTATATGAGTACACTTACATAAACTTTGCTTTTGCAAAATAAACAACACATTACTGATTGCAGCTTCAATTTATGACTTCACTTAGCACCTCAAGAACGCTGACCTCATTAGATGGATCAATGTCCCTTCACTTTTACGTGCACTATTGTTACAGCGGTTGCTTAGTGCGCATGGTGCTCAGTCAGTCAGCGCTGTTAAAACCTTTTCTAGTAGATTAAATACAAACCTTTTATTTCTTCCCACTTTCATCTGGGGACAAAGCCCGCCCCTTTCCTCTCCGCCCAGGGCGCGAGCATTCATGCAATATCTATAGCCACTTCCCTCTCCCCCTTTCAGGCGAACCATCTCGAATACAGATCAGGAGAGGCAATTGACTCCACAAACCGTTTAAAAGTGACTCTCCATGAGCGTTTGTTTGGCTAAGATTTGTGTCGTTGATATGTTTGAAACAAGATTATTATTTGTCTAATACGGAAAATACATTGGCGTAGGCGAGTTGTGTTTTGGGCATGTGCAGTCTCCTTTTTATTATTATTTACTTAACAGTTTAAATGGAGATGGAGGATTTTTATTAAAAAAAAAATGCTAACCTTGTAAAAAGGTTTGTGTAACACGTGTTGCATGTCATGAATTTTAGACATTTACTGTATGTATTTGACAAGGTGGACATATAGGTATTATTTAGCATACAATAATAATAAAAAAAAACTTTTCTCTCTAGAAGGATAAAATATATTTTGATTTTTTGGGGGGGATTTCCATGGTCAGATGACAAGAGTTTGTGCATGATTGTGCTTTTATTTTCTCTTGCTGGAGCATTTTGTCTGCACACCAGCTAAGTAGCATCAGACACTGAATAGAGTCAGATGAAATCTCCTTGAAATTCTCTTTTTCTTTTGGTCATCTTTTTGGTACCTTGATATATACTGGCAGTATTTCACTCTTGTGTGTCAATGTGGAAACAGTTGTTTTCTTTCTTTTACAGCTCTTCATTACAATGTGAAAAGAGTGTTTTGGGTTGTGAGAGATTGTCCTCTGGCCAAATATTGATTAAGTAGGTGTTTGTAGAGCCTATTGTTGTGGAAGAGAGAGGCCTGTTGCTCTCCTGCCCTTTCTCCTCTGTCACTATTGTTAACTTGCCTTAAGTGCTAAGATCAAAGCTGGCCCATTTAGATTTATTTGTCTGGGAAAAAACACTGTAGCAAAGGTTTGTGGGGTAAAAGTAGAGCCTGTAGCAGCCCTCTCCAGATCTGTAAGGCATTAGTAGGAGCTTCAGGCATTGTAGGAAAAGGATGCCTCCAAGCTGTGGTAAATTTACTCTAATAAGGAAATGATTCCAATGTTGTTGAATCATGCACTTCCTGTGCAAACACAAGTGATGAGTGTAAGGACATTTAGTCTCAAGCATGATGGGTTGATCAATGTAGTCATTGTTCTAACAAAAATGATAGTAGTTTAGAATATATATTATCATGTTCCTGTTTCTTGTGTCAAAGCAGATTTTTTTTTTGGGTGCAGTTAATCAGACTTTTCGAAGCACTGATTTTAGGAAAACTATTTGGAGGGAGAATATGATTGCAAAATTGTTTTTGTCCTGGAGCTACTAGACCTAAATATTTACTTGCAAAAATGTGACCTAAAAAACATTTTAACAGGTATGATTAATAAATGACACCCTTTTATTTGTATGCATTTACAACCTAAAACACCACCCCTTTAGCCTAATTTAGCTAATTAAAAGTAACCAAGTCATGAAATCGAAGTAGCCTGCTACTGCAGATTTCATTTCAGACAACAGGGTTTGAGAGAGAGAGACAGAGAGAGGGGAAGAAAAAAGAGAGAGCTCAGAAATACAAACAGTCAAAGGGATAACTTCTCATGAAAGGGAATCCCGCGGTGCCAAATTGAATAAGCCCAGTTCTTTCAAATCTGCCATGGTGAACGCAGTCAACATGTAATAATTGGTTTCATTGAGGTGCATTCCAACAATCTGCTGCCATTCTCCAGCCTCTATTGTCCTGGCCAGGCAAACAGCCAGGGGGACAGGCGGAATCAAGTACTGACAAAACATGAAAGATTTAGTTGCTTTTGTCAAAGAAAACTGAGTAGGACTTTGTTTGTGTAAATAAAGTGCAAGGACCTGGCTCCCTGGGACTATGCATCGAGCTAAAGAGAAGGAAGAAGATAGAGAGTGAGAGAGTCTGCAAGCATGTGGATAGAAGCTAAGCTTGAGGGTAGGTGGAGGAGAGCTCTGGGTCTTCATTTATAGACCATTGAAACCAATGATGTTACTTCCTAACCTCCTAACTCCTCGGGGCCATTTAGATACATAAGCAAACATATTTCTCTCTCACACACAGGCCTGTATATTAGACCAGGCCAGGGATAACCCCCCGCCCCCCCCGCCCCCCCTCCCACGACCACCCCCATCCCACTCCCGACGTTAGACACCATATTTACTGTGTATTAGTCAGTGGTCCCTGCGTGGTCATGCTGTCTTAGTGGATTGAGCAGAGCCTGGGAGAGAGAGGCCACTGTCTCCAGAATCTACTAATGGCCAGGAGACTTGGAGCCACTGGTGGAATGTTTTCAAATGGCAAGTCCCGCGTTAGGGGGACTCCCCCGTCTGTGGAGTCGAGAAAAGTCTCCAGCCTCTCTCTCGGTGTGCATCTGTGTGTGTGTGTGTGTGACGACTGTTTCCCTGGCCTGTGTTGTCTACTACTGCACAGTATGCCAAAGCCCAAATCCACAATACCTGGAATTAATCTCAGTCCCTTGGGAGACACTCAGCAAGGATCATTCCTTATTTATTTCAGGGATAAGAGTTTTATTTGACACAGATAGCTAGATATAGTGAGAGGGATTGTGTCCTTGATATTGGGCTTTAACATAAAAAATGATGTATATATTGTAGTTAGAGTTTTGCACATTTTTGCAATTTGGCAAATTGTTGCACTTTTCAACCCCAAATAATTTAGTACATGAACACATTCCTCCAAGTCATAACTTCCTTCTTTAATTTTCTCCCCCCCCCCCTCCACACACACATGCACGCTCACAAACACAAACCAAATTTACTCTAGCTGACAATACAACAACAGCAACATCACTCTCAAAGCTCTCAAAGAAAGGAAAAAAAAATCCACACTGGCTTATCTGCAACTGAATACAGACACTATGCTTCATTAAAGCCTCTTTCTCCCCCGGCTCAGGCATTGTGATCCTTCAATATTAATTCAAAGGACAATTAATGAATGCAGGGCAACTTTGAAGTGAGAGGCTGGGGTCCTGCCCCGGGCCTGCCCCTCACCACTGATGTACTCTCCAGTCTCTCTGACTCACCCCGGAGACACTTGCGAAGGGCTGAAAGGGAGGGAACAAGCAATGGAAAGGCCAAGGAGAGGAGCACCTCTTATAAAAAGAGCTCTCTATTGCCTTGGAAGTATTAGCCAAGCAAAACTCTGTGATGGGGTGGAACAAGGGAGCTAGGAGAGAAAAGGGGTCGGGGGCGAGGGGGTGAGGGGAACTGGGCAAAATGAACACAAAGGGATAGTTAATTGAGTAAAGCCAGACAGCGTTGTCAATCACTTAACTTTGTTTAGCCTCCGCAGTTTTTTTTTTGGAGGGGCTGTTTGATTCAGAGCCTATAGGACATGGGAGCACAATTTAACCGGATTCTTCTGTGAGAGGGGAAAAAAACCTACTGAACAGTGTCCAAGATTTGGTTTTATTTAGTTTGTGTCAGTTAGTTCCTTGGTGAGTTACATGAAGAAGAGCTTGCCAGTTCACTCAGGAGTATGACACGAACACGCACAGCATACGTCCGGGCTAGGCTGACATTCCATGAATGGCGTCGTCCAAATCCCCCAAAGTACGGCCGGTGTTTTGGAGCCAACAGTGGTAAAAGGAGAAGAAGACCGTGGAATGTGGTGATGGTTTCTCTCTGTGTGAAGTTGTTGCGGGCTGGTGTTGGGCTGCGAAAGGTCAGCAGTCTCCCCTCCCCTCAGTCAGAACACAGGGCGGTAGCTGGACCGGGGGGTCGTAGGTTAACCTGGGGTCACTGCCTGTTAAAACCATCGCTCCAGAGGCAAGAGAAGGGTTACAATAATGTTTTGGGTGAGATGACA